>NC_092873.1:24052402-24302402 GCF_028372415.1 Notamacropus eugenii
TTTTTCATCTATTTTCAGCCATGCCTTTTTGTGATCTTGTTTGGATTTTTCTTGGCAGATACGGAAGAGTTTGACATTTCTTCCCCAGATCATTTCACAGATAATGAAATGGAGGCAAATAGGTCTCAGTGACTGAGCCAGGATCACACAGATAAGAAGTGTCTGAGGCCAGATTTGAACTCAGGAAGATGAATCTCCCTGGCTTCAGGTGGAATGCTCTATCCACTGCACCTCCTAAGTGTTGAGTAACTGAGTTGAACTATTTTTTTCTCTTTCTTGATGAAGACTGTCTTGCTAGTTAGGTGAAGGGCAGAGATATTAAATAAAGATATGAAAATAAAGGTGAAGTATAAAAAAATCAGAGGGGGGTGGAGCCAAGATGGCGGAGTAGAAAGACACACATACACTAGCTCCGAACCCACAGCCCATAAAATATCTGTAAAAAAGAACTCCCAACAAATTCTGGAGCGGCAGAAGCCACAGAACAACGGAGTGGACGAGATTTCTGTTCCAGAGAGCCTGAAAACCTCTTGCAAAAGGTCCATCGCGCTGCGACCCAGGGCCGAGCCCAGCCCAGAGGCCGAGAGGAGTGGATCCGAGCAGGCTTCAGGGATGGAATCTCCAGCGGCCGCTCGGGTCCCTCCACCTACAGGTGACTAGGGTTGGTGAGAGGGTCTCTTTGGCGGGTTGAGAGGGGAGGGGGTGCCCCTGAAGAGGTTTAGGGGGTGACTGGGGACCCCAAAATACTGACATCCGGGTCATGCTCAAATGAATTCGACTCAAGCCTTCTCAAAGCCAAAGAAAACAAAGTTTATTAAGGATTCACCTAACTGGGTTGCCTCTTAAGGAGCCTAAGCATTTGTAACGCTTGTATTCACAAGCGGGCCAGACACAATCCCAGCTAGGCACAGTCTGAGCTGGATTGCATCAGAGCACCTTCATGGAGGCAAGGTGGGACTTAATTACAGAAAAGAGTATAGGAGGGATCTGGGGGAGGAGGTGGTCTGGTAGTCCAAGGTGATGGGAGGAGGGGTTTGGGAAGGGTCTTGAGGAGTCCAAGGAGGGAATCCAAGGAGGGTCAAAGGCTGGAAATACCTGGAGGCTATCAGGAGATATCAGACAATGGAAGGTTTGGGTGGGAAGCAGGTGGGGCAATCCAGAGATCTTTATAGGGGCACTATGGGGAATGGGGTTTTGATGGGATCAAGGGTGGGGAGTGCAACACAGACCTGAAATGATAATGGAAAGCGCATGGGCTTCCTGAGACTGCTGGAACAAATGGGAAGATTAGATTTGAGTAAGAAAGATCAGATTAAGTGGGAAGATTCAAGGGGAGCTCAAGGAGGCTCCCAGAGTCTGAACCTCATCACCCCCATAACTCAGGCCCCCTCGGGAGGCAGCAGCGGAGGAGGGAGCAGGCCAGGGCTCCCCAAGCAGGCAGGAGTCCAGATCCATTGTCCAAGGTCTCTGCATAAACCCCCTGAGGGAACTGAGCCCGTGAGGAAGCCCTGCCCTGCCCTGAGCACCTGAACTTAATCTCACACTGAATAGCAGCCCTGCCCCTGCCCAAAGCCCTGAGGCTGTGAAGCAGCATTTGAATATCAGACCCCAAGTGCTGGCTGGGCAGATGTGGAGGTGAAGTGTGTGTGAAGAGAATATTCAGAAGTCAAGTCACTGGCTGGGAAAATGTCCAGAAAAGGGGGAAAAAATAAGACTAAAGAAGGTTACTTTCTTAGTAAACAGGTATTCCCTCCCTTCCTTTCTGATGAGAAATAACAATGCTTACCATCA
Organism: Notamacropus eugenii; assembly: GCF_028372415.1. Taxonomy (NCBI): domain Eukaryota; kingdom Metazoa; phylum Chordata; class Mammalia; order Diprotodontia; family Macropodidae; genus Notamacropus; species Notamacropus eugenii. The sequence continues at coordinate 24,054,194 of NC_092873.1, forward strand.
GGGAAAGACACAGAAGTCAAGGCTTCTAATTCCCAGCCCACTCAATGGGCCCAGGCCATGGAAGAGCTCAAAAAGGATTTTGAAAATCAAGTTAGAGAGGTGGAGGAAAAACTGGGAAGAGCAATGAGAGACATGCAGACAAAGCATGAAAAACAAGTAAACATTCGGCTAAAGGAGACCCAAAAAAATGCTGAAGAAAATAACACTTTAAAAAATAGGCTAACTCAATTGGCAAAAGAGGTTCAAAAAGCCAATGAGGAGAAGAATGCTTTCAAAAGCAGAATTAGCCAAATGGAAAAGGAGGTTCAAAAGCTCACTGAAGAAAATAGTTCTTTCAAAATTAGAATGGAACAGATGGGGGCTAATGACTTTATGAGAAACCAAGAAATCACAAAACAAAACCAAAAGAATGAAAAAATGGAAGATAATATGAAATATCTCATTGGAAAAACAACTGACCTGGAAAATAGATCCAGGAGAGACAATTTAAAAATTATGGGCCTCTCTGAAAGCCATGATCAAAAAAAGAGCCTAGACATCATCTTTCATGAAATTATCAAGGAAAACTGCCCTCATATTCTAGAACAGGAGGGCAAAATAAGTATTCAAGGAATCCACAGATCACCACCTGAAAGAGATCCAAAAAGAGAAACTCCTAAGAACATTATGGCCAAATTGCAGAGTTCCCAGGTCAAGGAGAAAATATTGCAAGCAGCTAGAGAGAAACAATTCAAATATTGTGGAAATACAATCAGGATAACACAAGATCTAGCAGCTTCTACATTAAGGGATAGAAGGGCATGGAATAGGATATTCCAGAAGTCAAAGGAACTAGGACTAAAACCAAGAATCACCTACCCAGAAAAACTGAGTATAATACTTCAGGGGAAAAATTGGTCTTTCAATGAAATAGAAGACTTTCAAGCATTCTTGATGAAAAGACCAGAGCTGAAAAGAAAATTTGACTTTCAAACACAACAATGAAGAGAAGCATGAAAAAGTAAACAGCAAAGAGAAGTCATAAGGGACTTACTAAAGTTGAACTGTTTACATTCCTACATAGAAAGACAACATTTGTAACTCTTGAAACTATTCAACATCTGGGTACTGGGTGGAATTACACACACACACATGCATACGCACACGCACCCACACATAGAGACAGAGTGCACAGAGTGAATTGAAGAGGATGGGATCATATCTTAAAAAAATGAAATCAAGCAGTGAGAGAGAAATATATGGGAGGAGAAAGGGAGAAATGGAATGGGGCAAATTATCTCTCATAAAAGAGGCAAGCAAAAGACTTATTAGTGGAGGGAAAAAGAGGGGAGGTGAGAGAAAAACATGAAGTTTACTCTCATCACATTCCACTAAAGGAAGGAATCAAATGCACACTCATTTTGGTATGAAAACCTATCTTACAATACAGGAAAGTGGGGGATAAGGGGATAACCAGGGTGGGGGGGATGATGGAAGGTAGGGCATGGGGAGGAGGGAGCAATTTGAGGTTGACACTCATGGGGAGGGACAGGGTCAAGAGAGAATAGAAGTAATGGGAGGCAGGATAGGATGGAAGGAAATATCGTTACTCTTATACAACACGACCATTATGGAAGTCATTTGCAAAACTACACAGATTTGGCCTATATTGAATTGCTTGCCTTCCAAAGGGAAGGGGTGGGAGGGAGGGAGGGAGGAAAAGAAGTTGGAACTCAAAGTTTTAGGAACAACTGTCGAGTACTGTTCTTGCCACTAGGAAATAAGAAATACAGGTAAAAGGGTATAGAAAGTTATTTGGCCCTACAGGACAAAAGAGAAGATGGAGACAAGGGCAGAGAGGGATGATAGGAGAGAGCAGATTGGTGATAGGGGAAGTTAGAATGCTCGGTGTTTTGGGGTGGGGGGAGGGGACAAAAGGGGAGAAAATTTGGAACCCAAAATTTTGTTAAAATGAATGTTAAAAGTTAAATTAATTAATTAATTAATTAATTTTAAAAAAGTCAGACTGTTAGTGAAAATGTTTTGAGGAAAACTTAAATGTTATATTACTAATATAAGAAAAAAGAAAAATAACATTTCACAAATGAATTTGGAGTGATTGCCAAAAAAAAAAAAAAAACGAAAAGGAAAGAGAGGGAAAGTAACTTAAGTTTCCCCATTTCTCAATTTCTTCATCTAGAAAATCAATGTTTTGGAAATGATGTCCTCTTAGGTCACTTTCAGCTCTAAATCTATGTGCCTGTGATGCACTGGGGAAAGAATTCCTTAGGTTAACCCTAGTTCCTTTTCTAAGCTAGGATTTCAGACAAAGCTGGAGCTCAGGAAAAATTACTGGTGACTTACTCAAGCCCACTATACGGAAAAGTTGGATGGTAAAATATTCTCTGCAAACGGAGAACTTTAGCCTGAGTGGTCATGAAGGTTAGGGATGGACAGGTCACAAGGCATCAGAGGATGAGAAGGAGATGAACAGAGTCACTAGAGATGGTTAGATAAGTACCCTGAGGGAACATCATTTAACAGTCGCTGGATTCTGATTGGCCAGTGACTGCGCAGGAAATCATAGGACTGTCCACACTTCTGATAAGGCTTGTTCTGTCTCCAAGTCTCATCAGAGTGACCTGACAGCAAGTCCATAGTCAGAGGAGAAAAGACTATCCCCAGATCAATCAACCTAGGGAAGTGAAATTTGGTGAGTGACTCTTGACCCTAAGCCTTTATTACTTGCCTTTTGGAATATGGTATTTAGTGGTCTCCACTCATCTTAGCAGAAAGTACAAATCATATTTGATCCTGACTGTGGGTCTTTGGTCTCTGAATGCTTTCTGACTATTTGGAGCACATAATTCTACTGAGGCAGGAAGGGCTCTTTCCTCCTGGCTCCTCTCTTCTATGGAAGCCTGAATTTAAACGACTCACAAATACATTAAATACATTAGCATCCTGTCACATTATAGTCTATGTCAGGTGACCTGGGGAGTGGGGAGGGTAGAACGAATCCCAACTATGTGGAATTTCAGAAGGACCAACCAGAAAAAGTTTCATTTGACTTCTAATACTTGATAGTGTTCCTGTAACTCCTAAATTTTCTCTCATCCAGGAAAAACAACCACAATTTCTTCCAATAATCCTGATATATCAAGATCCAAGACCCCTCAGCATTCTCATCATCCTCCTGTGTGGCAATGACAAAGCTTAAGAAATCATTTCCCATATCCTGGATGCCTAGCATTGGAGAGACAGGGCAACTCTTCATTGCTAATGTCCCTTTGTTAAAGAGCAATTGTGTTTCTTTTTTTCGCCAAGGAGTCAAAAATCTCCTATGTAACATTAGAAAAATGACTGAAAATCTCTGGATCTCCATTTATTCAACTATAAAATGAAAATGTTGTCTAGAGATTCTCTAAATCTCTAATTCTCTAAATCAGAAAGAAAACCCTTCTCACATCAGATCTTGGTTAAAGAGAGAATAATATATATGTTTAGAAAAGAATAAGAGTATATATACATATAAATACACATATGTGAGTATCATGCTCAATTGTAGCCTTCTTGGGGGAGAAAAGAGAAATGGGGAAAAAGTACAACATAAAACGTGAAAAGTAGAGAACCAAAGAAAACCTACATGGAAGCAAAGAAAAGATGAACAGTTCTGAACACAATGTAATATTTATTATATAGTCTTTCTTGGAAAGGAGATGTATTGGTTTATATCTTGAATGCTCTCATGTTCTGTCATGCACTTTAAAATAATTTGTTCTTTTCTTATTTTATATTGAGGTTTTAGTACTTAAGTTTAACAGAAATCAATAAAAGAAAGATATTTCTCTGGTTATATAAGATCGCTTTCTATCAGAAGTATAGAATCCGCTATTCCTAAACTTCATTTCATCATTTACAAAATGGACACAAATAGAGCATATAACAAGACACAACATTAATCAGGCCTGAACTTCTCCTAAGTTTTTCTCTAGGAGATTTTGAAGTCAAGTTCTTACCGATCTCCTCTAAGTATAGAACTTATGACCATCTTGTGGCTAGAGTCCTTCTGTCAGCCTAAGATAATTCTTCTGTTTCCTAATTATGTTAGTGCTTTTAGAGTCATCAGTAAATATGCAATTTAGCAAGAATACAAATTGCACTAATCTAATTTGCTGATTGGATTCACGCATTTAAAGTACACTTTGTATTTGGAACAAATTCTTACTCGATAGAAGAGCTGGTCAAAGGTCCATTCCTCTAGGCTTTTTTACCAAAGTATAACCACGGCAAGAAAAACTGAGACTGATGAAGGACCTAGCAATATCAACAGTTGATTTACTCTAAGTTGATTTGGAGAGGTTACACAAGAAAATTCCTTAACTTTCAAAGTAATCAAAAGTTCCATACTTTAGCCAAAACAATCCCTAAACCTTTTTTATTCTCAAACCAGACTTTACACAGTTTAACAGCGCTTTCTTTAGTCATCCCCTGGCAAGAAGTCTGCCCTTGGCCTAGTGGGGATCCTGCAAGATGCATTTCTCCTCTTATGTCTGACTCCATCTCTCCTGGGCACATCCCTGACCAGGAGTGGCACTCGTAGAGGGAACTTCCCCTTCAAGAATTGGACTAGATTCCTGAGAAACCCACCTTCCAGCTTATACTGTCTGAGAATTTCCCCAACTCAGGGCACTAAGAATGAGACCCCTTTGGTTATGAATCAAGGGAGATAATCTACCTAACTGAATTCCACCTATATGGGTGTCCTTCCTACAGCTAATACTGTAATATTCAGGGATTTGTTTTGCAATATTCTCCAATACTTCCCATTCTTAATTTCTGAGCTTTAACATCTAGGGTCCTAAGTCAACTAGGGCCTAAGGGGCTCTTATAGGTGAATATTCAGCAAAATTTATGCCTACTTTTCTTTAAAATTTCTGAACATTTCGCTCTGTCAAAAAATACCTGGCTTAATCTTAAGCAAATGGAAATGAAAATAACCTTTGCCTTTCCTCATCTCTGTAAAACTAAAATGAGCCTTCTTCTCAGGTCAAAAGAGGGTGGGATTGCTCTCAGGATGGTCACAGCCTTCACAATTCACCACTGAGGTGGGGAATCTCTCCCCTGTGACTATTGGGTCTGACCTGAAGTATTGCTTCCTCAAATGGTACCAGAACACTCAGTGGGGAATCATTCCCCCAAGCCCTACCTATCCAGGGACTAGGCATAGCATCTTCTAGATGGATTCTTCACCCTGCTATGAGACACTGCACGTTCCCCTTCAACCAATTTAAGAGATTTTTCTACTGATGAAGAAAATGATTTAATTACATCTTGTTAAATGAATTTAAAATCAAAAAATTCTATTTTAATCCTGCCAACCAGTTTTTTAATTAGCTAGATGGCTAGGTGGCTAAAAAGAGAACTTGGCAATTTGACAATTGAATCTCCAATCTTAGCAAAATGAAAGTAAGAAAAACAGAGGAAAAAACAGTAATCTCTGTAGAAAAAGTTAAAAATTATGGCTATACAAGTTTTTAAGATGAAATTTAAGTACTCCAAAACTCATATATTTAGACAGATAAGTCACAAATTCAAATAGTCCCTTTTAACCCAATAAAGGGGCCTTCTTAAAGAAAACAAATTTAGGGTAAATGAAACTAGATTCACTAGTATTGAAAAAACTTAACTCAGGCTCAAAGAATGTGGGTGCAGACAGGGAGAGGAGTTCAACATCCCAGGGCCAGTGTCCATGACAGAGTTATCAGGAAAAATTCAACTCAGTGAACACCTCCTTACTGGATCTCTTACGGGGGCCAGCCCAAAGAGGTTGAGGTTCACATACCACATTCCCATCACAATCCCCTGTTAATGTGGGGATTAAAACTGTCCAACCTACAATGAGAGAATGAGGCAGAGCTCTGAGCCAATGGCACTTTATTAAAGTGTCCATGGTCCCCTCTAATGCAGTGGACCTCAGATCTTCTTCCTGATATTAGATGCCCCCTTTTTTCAGGACCTCGTATTTATAGAATTTGATACCCAAATATGCAAAAGAGGTAGGATAAAATACAAAATCTCATTGGTTGATGTATGAGACATAATCGAAAATGAACAAAAATGATGTGTCAGTAGGGTCACAGTTTGGATGAAGCAAGGACTATCTCCACTGACCAGGTGGTCACAAGATGGTCACTTGCTGTTAGACAACACAGAGGAGTCTGGAGGTACAAAAATAAATTCGAGGGCTTTCCAGGTAATTGAGTCACTGGGCTTAGACACCAAGACAAGGAAAAACAAGGGTGTAGAGCCTCTAGTGAACTTTCTATGATTAAGCAACTGAATTTTCAATCTGCAGCTCACAGCTCTGGGCCCTAATATGCAGAGCATATAATCACTAATACCATGGAATCACTCCAAATTCATTAATATTGATTGGAATTGAGGAGGGGACCAACATAATTATTTCTTGCACTCAAATGACTGGGCAACAGGCACCCTGTCTCTGTGTCACTAGAGATTCCTGCCTAAAGATGATGTTGTAAAAGAAGGAAAGGAAAGGAAAGGACAAGACCTGAGACCCTAAAGGGAGTAAGAGGAACAATGTCAGTTTATGCTATTGGTGATGACTGACTGAGTATCATTATCTCTGCTTGCCTGCAGAAGAAATTGTTAAAGAGAGAAATACATACGTAGGCTAGTGCACATATTCAGTAATATGTATATCTACACGTGTGCAGCATGTATAGAAATGATATTACTATAGTAATATGTGCATATATGTACATAAACATACTTTCACATGAATATGCATGTATATATTTGTATTACGAATATTTTCTGTATACTAAAGATGCCCATGGCTCCTCCTCTTAATAATAATTTCTTCATGATTGAAGGAAATTTATTTAGAGGTTAGTGAAGTTAAAAATAATTTCCCTCCTTCCAAGTTCACAAACATTCAAAAACTATTCATGAACCTTTGGATAAGAGTGCCTGGCATGAACTGAAATATATATATTATGTAAGTGGATGTCAATATGAATATTATATCATATGCATATGTGTGTATTACTATATGTATATTGTGTGTGGGTTTGAATGAATAAATGTATTGTGTGTACATGTGTGTATGTGTGTCTTCATAAGTGTTAATTTTTTCACTATTAGAACTTTGAAATGCAGGGCTCTTGCAAATCTAAGCCTCATACTAATTCTCATCTGAAGTCTAGGGAAATCTGAGGCACTTGGTTCTCCATGGACAGCTGAGCCAACAGAAGAATACCCAACTTCACTTTCAGAAAAGTTCTGTGAGAGATAGAAAGGGAGGAGATGAACCAGGTGGTGTACAGGGGATATTTCTTCCATAAATTGTAGGAACCATGACTCAAGGATATTGGGAAAGACCAGTGGATTGAGCCTGATGGGCCACACCAATCCAACATTAATTTCATTGATTTCCTAGTATACAAACATGTGTTTAAAGAGATTCAAACCATTATTAGAGAAACAACATTTTGAAAGCTCCATCTAGATTTGAAGGTTTAGGGAGCACATGTCCTGAAGCCAATTTTTAGGAAATCCACACTCTTGGTGCTGAAAGCAAATATAAATTATTTTTCCTAGACATGTAATTTAGAGAAGAAGGACGGTAACATAGGGTAACATAGTTTTTTTTAAGGGCCTATTATGTACCAGGCACAGTCTTAAAACCCTTTACAAATATTGTCTCATTTGATTCTCTGAAGATCCCTGTGAGGTTGGTTCTATTATTGGCCTCGTTTTACACTTGAGCAACATAAGGGAGACAGAAGTTGAGTGACTTGTCTAGGGTCACACATCTAATGTAACTAATGAAAAGTCCCAGAAACACAATTTCTGGGTAATTGATGATGATAATGTCCCATCACTCCATCCCCAAGGGTCTGGCCAAAATGTTCCTGAGGACAGGCATAGCACCAACTGTAGGATCAGGCACAGGAACCATTTGGAACCTGGAAAGGAAAAAGAGAACTTCTCCATCTAGGGTCTTTCCTTATAATTCTTTGTCTTCCTTGAATCTACTCAAGTTTTCTCTGTGAGTTTAATCCTTTCTTTATACATTTATATTGATCCCCTCAAGGTGTGCAGCTAGAAAACTGGTCAGTTCGGGAAACAGGAGGCTGCAGATATTTCTGCTGCTGTGTTCTGATGTTTTCTTCTTCCCTTGGAGGCAGGAGCAGCCTCCAACTTTCAAACACTTTTTTCATATACCCCAGCAGGGAAGGAGAATTTTCTTTGGAGTGCTTCAGAAGACCCTACAGCTAGAGGGTGTGAAAGTTCTTGCTCCTCTTCTTCCAGGTCCAGGCTCTGGTTCTCTTTTATTTTCTCCTAAGTTAGTCATGTTCTAAGCTGGTCACTTACCTAGCTTGGAATGAGGTGGGCAACTGGTGCTGCATCCGCCTCCCCTCTGCTCACTCTCAGTACAATATCACCAACGTCAGAGCAGGGACAGTTTCACTGTCCTAGGCACCAACCCTAAGAGTGAAAATTATTCTGGGTCCAGAATGTTCAAAGAATCAGTATTGATAGGTGTTTGTTGCCATTTGGCACAGAAAGTTAATAAAAAGATTCTTGAATTTCCTTCCCTCCTTTCCAGAGGTGAGTGACGATGGATATGGAATAGTGTGCAGAATACTGTGAGATTCAATTCATATGATGGTCAGTTGTGCTTAAAAATGTTTTCTCTTCTTTCCTTATTTTTGATTAAAAAACTAACTGTGTAGGAGACAGTATATACAACAATAAAATTATGTAAACGGAAAGGTTATTGATAGAAGGTTTAAAATATAAATAAATATAAGAATGAATTTAGGAATTAATAAAAGAAGAAATGAAGAAATAAATGATTTTGTTAGCATTAAAGGAATAAATAAAAGTATGTTGCATTGAACTGAGTGGTTCATTCTACCCTTAGGCCTGTCCACAGAAGTGGTAAAAGGAAGCCAAACCCCACATATAAAGAAAGAACAGGAGAGAGAGGAAAAAGAAAGAAGAGTTGGACTGTGTTCAGAGAAGAAAGCAGAGATGGGTGTACCCCCAATCTTCTCCAGAAGACTCCTTTCTGTACTTCACTGTCACATCACGACAGGAGAAAGGGGGAAAGGGGAAAATAGAGCAAACTTTTTTAAAGTGCCTGCTATGTACCAGGCACAGTCTTAGAACAGTTTGCAAATATTACCTCATTTGATCCTCCGAAGACCCCTGTGAGGTTTGTGCTGTTATTGGCTACACTTGAGCAAGATAAGGGAGACAGAAGTTAAGTGACTTGTCTAGGGTCACACATCTAATGTGACTAATGAAAAGTCCAAGAAACATAATTTCTGGGTAATTGATAAAGAATTTATTAACTGTGGCTGGCAAATAAGAGACTGAAGTCAGTGGCTCCCTGAAAGTCAAAGATGCCACTTGAAGAGCATCAAATGCTGAAAAAGTCTTCGAAAATGGGGGTATGCCTGAGGGTAGAAATGAACTCTGATTGGTTAATTATCAGTGAGCGATTGGACAAGGAGGTGGGCTGAAAGCCAGTCTATGAACAATGAATGAACAACAGTGGGATAAGAATAATTGATAGATGCTGCTGCTCTTTGTCCTTCATTATCAAAAAGGATCATGACATCTGGGAGATGCTGCCATGACATGCTACTGAATTGAATTTAAGAGAAGGGGGGATGTGCGAGGTCACCAACCTCATATTCTCCTCCAGAACCATCTAGGTCCAGTGGCCAGATATGGATCAGAACAACTGGAGATGGCCCAGAATTCAGTGGGGGATCTTGGCCATTTTAAACTTTGGCAGGTCTAAGTTTGACTCAGGCAATAGCCATTGGTAGATAAAGGTTTAATAAGAAATAAGACAAAGAATGGCTGCTTTGAAAAAAAAATAGATCTGGGATAGGAAAACCTTCAGTGTTCCCAGGTGAAAACAGAAACAATTGTTATTTACTTTGCTTCTGAGCCAATCAGGGGCCAAACAATGACCAAGATGGGCTTCACCTGGAACCTATTGTTGGCCAATCAATGAGAGCCAGAGTGATTCGAGGGTAAGGCTGGGTTTTAAGAGAAAAAAGAAACAAGAGAAAAAGAGATACATAAGATTATTTTTGTAAGACCTTCTAGTTGGGTAGGGTCCCACCCATGATGGAAAAGCATATACCTGGAGAATTTGGGCAATCCCATCCAACAACAATGTGCTTCAGAGACTGACTGAATCATCTATAGGGGATGGGTTTCTAAATGAGGAAAGAGAAGGAGAAATTATTAATCGTAACTGAATATTGGTTATTACTAGGAGTGAAATAATTGTTTCCCTCACTAGTATTTGATAGTAGATTTTAACTCATTTCGACCTGTAAACCGATACCTCTGGGCACTGTGACACCATCTAGTTGCCCCCAGGGAGAGGGAGTGGGAAAGAAGAGCCTCTAACATTTGAAGGTAGAGATGGGAGGAAATCTCAGGTAAAATTTCTGATGCCCTTCTGTGCCTTTATGTCTCCAGCATGTCTGAGAGGAGCTGGGCTTCGTGGCGCTGGGGCCAACCACCATGACTGTGTCCCCTTCATCTGGGAAGCAGGAATATGTTCCTGACAAGACACAGGAAAGAAGGGCAAATGAAAGTTCAGTGCTTGTGGAACTTGGACATTTTTATTTAGATGACTGGATGCAGATCCTCACTATGTTTTGCTCCACTTGGATTGGTGGGGAACAGCACAGTCCTGTGGCTCCTAGACTTCCGCATCCAAACGAACCCGTTCTCCATCTACATCCTCAACCTGGCTGGGGCCGACGCCCTTTTCCTTTGCTGCTCCTTTCTGACCACTGTAGCTGAATTTGTTACCTATTTGCATAATTCTTTCATGTATAACGCAGTGAGGCACCTCAAACACATGGCCTACACCGTGGGCCTGAGCCTCCTGGCTGCGATCAGCATCGAGCGCTGTCTCTCTGTGCTCTTCCCCATCTGGTACTGATGTCACCGCCCCAAGCGCACGTCTGCTGCTGTGTGCACTCTCCTCTGGGCTCTGACGAGCCTGCTTGAGGTAGCATATATTGTCAGTTGTTTTTATAAGTATGCTCACCATTTCTGTCTCGACTTGTCCATCATTGAGCTCGTGTGGTTCATCCTCCTCACTTCTGTGCTGTGTGTTTCCAGCCTGACTCTGCTCATGAGGGTCCAGTGCAGCTCCCAGAGCTGTCAGCCCCCCAGGCTCTACCTTCTGGTCCTGCTCACTGTCCTCGTGTTCCTGCTCTGTGGCTTGCCCCTGCAGATAGGATATTACATACATCCCTTGGATATACTTTTCATGCCTTATTGGTTCTGTCAACCACTAGCCTGTGTGAACAGCAGTGTGAACCCTTTCATTCACTTCTTTCTGGGGAGCCAAAGGCATAAAAGGAGGGAGCCCCTCAGGATGATGCTCCAGAGGGCCCTGGGGGATGAGCAGGAGGTGGAAGGAGAGACAAAGGATACCCCACACATCAACGCCCCGTAGACCTCCTTCTGAGGCTAAGAACAAGATGACTCAAGAGCCCTTGAAATGAGGCCCTGCCCCAGGCCCAGCTACAGCCTCTTCCCACTTCCCTAACGGGACACCAGGATTTCCCTTCCATCCCTAATGTTGGTGCCCAGGGTTTGAACACTAAGTGATGAGTGATGATGTATTAGGTACCTGCTCTATGTTAGGCAGTTGGGCAGTGCAGGGGATAGATCTGCAGGGCCTGGAATGGGAACTGTGGTCAGATCTGGCCTGACACACTTACCATATGTATGACCCTGGGCAAGTCTTAACCATTTGCCTCCATTTCCTTATCTGCACAATCAGCCAGCAAAAGAAATAGCCAACTACTCCAAGATCTTTCTCAAGAAAACCCCATATGGGGGTAACAAAGAATCACATGACTGAACAATAAGACTGTATCAGACACTGTATGAAATGCGTTACAGATGTCTAATTTACCCTTCTCAATACACCTGGGAGGTAGGTGCTCACATGACCCCCATTGTACACCTGAGGAAACTGAGGTAGGCAGAGGTTTAGTGACTAGACCAGAGTCCCAAAGCAAGTAACTGTCTGAGACTGGATTTGAACTCAGACCTTCCTGACTTCTGGCCCAATGCTCTGTGCTGTTTGGAGTGCCCTAGCTTTCTGGAGGCTACTTTACCTACCAAGTCAGGTCCAGGGACTCATGTGTCACCAGCCCAGAGGAAGGCTGCTCCACCAAATGGCCACTGTCTCTGTCCTGAAGAGTAGAGGAAGAGGAAAGATGTCTTCTAACACCCCATGTCTCCCCATTCTCTCCTTATGAATCTCTAAGTGAAGGCATAGAGGCAGGGATCAGACACCTTCTCCTCCTTTCTCAGGCTTGATATACAAGGTCCCCTCAGTCTTCGTTCCCGATATTCCCCCAAAAAGTGGAGATTCGAGCTCAGCCAGGTTCCTTCCATTCATTGCTTGTGCTCCTTTCTCTTCCCCCTCCCACACATCAGTCAAATACTTCTCTCCCTCAAAGGTCAAGACTGAGGCTCAGTTACCTCTCTTGTTTCCAGTCTGTGTCTCCATCTCTCTGAGATTCTGTGTTTCCATATTTCTGTGACTCTCTCTATTTCAATCTCCCTTTGCTTTTGCATGACCCAATACCTGATGAAGGCAGATATTGTAAGTGTGTTATATGACAGGACTTACCTTAATGAGACCAAAGCAAGGGAAGGGGACATATCATCTCACACACATATATGTCACACATACCACACATGTCACATAACATGCACACTCAGCACACATACACCACAAACACACATGCACATACATACCCACGAAAACACTTATGAATTGAACACCAATGTCCTATGGAACATCCCAACTGTGAGAGATCATTCTGTCTCTACTTGTCTCCTCCAATGACAAAGACCTTACTCTTTCCTCAGGAATTTCAGGTCCCATATTTTACCTGATCCAGGCACAAACTGGTGTAATCATGTGGGGTTTTTTTTAACTTTTATTATTTATATAATCAATTATATTAATAGTTTTCCTTCTCTTAAACTGTTCCTGCAATCCTGGCATGAATCCCGCTGAGTCATAATGTATAATTTTTGCAATATATTCCTGTAATCTTTTAGTTAGTATTTTATTTAGGATTTTGCCTCCATATTCATTAATGAAATTGGTGTATTATTTTTTCCTCTGTTTGTACACTTCCCGGTTTGGGTATCAATATTGTAGTCATTTCATAAGAAGAGTTTGTTAGGATCCCTTCTCTGCCTGCTGTTCCAAATAATTGTTTTAATATTGGAAATAGTTCATTTTTAAATGTTTCATAAGATTCCCTTGTAAATTCATGTAATCTGGGTGCTTTTTTTCTTAGGAAGCTTATTAGTGCCCTGTTCCATTTCTCTTTCTAAGATAGATCTGTTTAGATTTTCTAATTCCTCTTCTTCTAATCAAGGCAATTTGTATTTTGGTGAATATGCTACCATTTCATTTATATTGTTGTATTTATTGGCATATAACTGGGAAAAATTACTCCTTAATTTCATCTTCATAAGCAGTAGATTCACACATTTCATTTTAATTACTAGTAATTTAACTTTTCTCTCTTTTAAATCAAATTAATAATCTAATTATTTTTTCTTCAAATCAGTTAAATTTTTTATTAATTCAATCTCTTTTTACAGTTAATTTTATTAATGTTATCTCTAATTTTTAGGAATTGCAATTTAGTGTTTACTTGGGGATATCCACTTTATTCTTTTTTCTAATTTTTTTAAGTGCATACCCAATTCACTAGTCTGTTCTTTCTCTCTCGTACTGATGTAAGTATTCAGAGATACAAATTTTCCTCTGATTTTCACTTTTGATATATCCCATAGGTTTGGGTATGTGGTCTCATTATAGGCATCTTCTGTAATGAAATTATTGATTGTTCCTATGAATTATCCTTTAACTCATTCATTATTTAAGGTTCTGTTGTTTAATTTCCAATAAGTTTTTAATCTATGTTTCTGTAATTCCTTATTAAAGTAATTTTATTACATTGTGATCTGAAAAGAACACTTTCAACATTTCTACTTTTCTGCTTTTAACTATAAATATTTATTTCCTAATATTTGGTCAATCTTTCAGGAAAATGAAGGTGTATTTCTCTCTATTCCCCTTCAATTCACTCCACATCTAGTTTATCTAGAATTGTATTCATTCATTGACTTTTTATGTATGTTTAGTTAGATTTGTCAAGTTCTGAAAGGGGAAGATTAAAGTCCTCTACTATTATAGTACTATTATCTATCTCTATCTGTAATTCATTTAACTCTTCTTATAACACCTTAGATGATTTTGTATTTGATGTCTATAAGTTCAGTATTGTTATTGCTTCATTGCTAATAGTATCTTTTATCAAAATATAGTTACCCAGTTATCTCTTTTAATTAAAGTAATTTCAGCCTTAACTTTGCCTGAGATTGCATTTGCTACCCCAGTCTTTTTTGCATCATGTTAAGTACAATAAATTCTATGTCAAACAACCCTTCATTTTACCTCTATGTATTTCCCATTTTTAAGTATGTTTCTTTTAAACAACCTATTGGTGGATCCCGGTTTTCAATTCTTTTTACCAACTATTTTCTATTTTAACTTACCCAGTAAAGTTGAGTGTACTCAGGGGGCAGAGCCAAGATGATAGAGTAGAAAGACAGACCTGGAGAAACTTCCCCCCATAGCTCATAAAATACTTGTAAAAAATAACTCCAAAGAAATTCTAGAGCAGCAGAAGCTACAAAAAAACAGATTGAAAGAGATTTCCAGCCGAAGACAGCCCAGAAGGCCGAGAGGAAAGGTCTATCACACCAGACATGGAGTGGAGTGCAACACAGTATGGGCCTAGGAGTGGCAGGTACAAGACCAGAAGAGGCTTCATGGTGCCAACAGCAGCAGCACTTCCCAGATTATTCCACCTACAAATGCTAAAGACAGCTTCAAAGGTCAGTGAGAAAGCTATTTCACTTGGGTAAGAAGGGAAAGTAGTCTGGACCCTCCAGCAGTAGCCACTACAGTGGCAAGGTCCATTCTTGGAGCTCTCCACTTAAGGGAAATTGAGTGGCTGATCTGTATCTCAGCCATGAGTGACTCTCCTGAGGTGCAGAAGAGTGCTGTGGGTGGAGCTGGGGGTGGCTCTGGAGAGGGAACCCTGCTGGCAAATCCTGGGCAGAATAGAGTGTTTCTGATTGCTCCCTGACCACAGAGCAGGCCAGAAGAGAAGTAAACTCCTCTCCCTTGGTTGTCCCACCTTGGAGGAACTGAGAACTGAGAACTTACAGGTCCCCAGAGCATATCTTCCTCTTGACAAAGGACTCAAAAGTCAAGTAACTGACTGGGAAAATGCTCAAAAAGGGGGAAAAAATAAGATTCTAGAAGACTACATTTTTGGTGAACAAGTCTTTTCTTCGATCCTTTTGGATGAGGAAGAACAATGCATATCATCAGAAGAAGACCTAAAAGTCAAAGCTTCTCCATCCAAAACGTCCAAAATAAATACATAATGGTCTCAGGCCATGGAAGAGCTCCAAAAGGATTTTGAAAATCAAGTAAGAGAGGTGGAGGAAAAGTTAGGAAGAGAAAGGAGAGGGATGCAAGAAAATCGTGAAAAGTGAGTCAACAGCTTGCTAAAGGAGACCCAAAAAATTGCTGAAGAAAATAACACCTTTAAAAATACGGTACCTCAATTTGCAAAAGACGTCCAAAAAGGAGGTTCAAAAGTTTACTGAAGAAAGGAGCTCTTTAAAAATTAGAATGCAGCAGATGGAAGCTAATGACTTTATGAGAAACGAAGAAATTACAAAACAAAACCAAAGGAATGAAAAAATAGAAGATAATGTGGAAAGTATCACTGGAAAAACAACTGACGTGGAAAATAGATTTAGGAAAGACAATTTAAAAATTATGAGACTACCTGAAAGTCATGATCAAAAAAAGAGGTTAGACATCATCTTTCATGAAATTACTAAGGAAAACTGCTCTGATATTTTAGAACCAGAGGGCAAAATAAATATTGAAAGAATCCAGCGATCACCTCCTAATATAGATCCAAAAAGAGAAACTTCTAGGAATATTGTAGCCAACTTCCAGAGTTCCCAGGTCAAGGAGAAAATACTGCAAGCAGCTAAAACGAAACAATTCCAATGTTATGGAAATACAATCACGGTACCACAATATCAAGTAACTTCTACATTCAGGGATAGAAGGACATGGAATATGATATTCCAGAAGTCAAAGGAACTAGGATTAAAACCAAGAATCACCTACCCAGCAAAACCGAGCATAATACTTCAGGGGGAAAAACAATTTTTCAATTAAATAGAGGACTTTCAAGCACTCTTAATCAAAAGACCAGAAGTGAATAGAAAATTTGACTTTCAAACACAAGAATCAAGAGAAGCAGGAAAAGATAAACAGGAAAGAGAAATCATAAGGGACTTTCTAAAGTCGAACTGCTTACATTCCCACATGGAAAGATACTATTTGTAACTCTTGAAATCTTTCTCAATATTTGGGTTGTTGGAATGATAATACACTCACATGCACACACACATATGTGTATATGTATATATACGTATATATCTATGTGTGTGTGAGTATATATATACTGAGGCTTCAGGTTATATATATACACAGAGAGCACAGGGTGAGTTCAGTAAGAAGGGATGATATCTAAAAAATTAAAATCAACGGGTGAGAGAGGAATATATTGGGAGCAGGAAGGGAGAAATGGAATGAGGCAAATTAGCTCTCATAAAAGAGAGAAGAAATAACTTTTTCAATGGAGGAGTGCAGGGAACAGGTGAGAGTGAAAAAGTGGAGTTTGCTCTCATCACATTTTTCTTGAAGAGGGAATAATACGCTCACTAAAAAAAAGTGGAGTACAAGGTCAGCCAGGAAGTGTCTGAGGCTAGATTTGAAATCAGGTCTTCCTGAGTCGAGGTCCAGCACTCTACCCACAGTAGCACCTAGCTGCCACACCAGCAGAGTCACCTGACCAGCTGAGTGTCAACATCTCTGACTTCGTTCTCTCATGCATGGAAAAACAATGTTAAAATACATCTTTGTCCTCCAAAAATAGCTATTAAAAGTCACTTGTGAGTGGGAAGGTAAGAAGAAAGTCTCACCCAATATAGTAAATTGATACAACTAAGAGGAGAGAAAACTCTAAAGTGAATTATGGCTTCAGAGTCCAGCGTTTCTGAGGCAACAAGGGGAGGCAGGAAACCAAGAAGAAGTCAAGCATTAGGAAGAAACGCAGCATATGCTGTCAGGCCTGGACTAGGAATGACCAGACAGAAATCTCAGGGCCATCTTGGACTCTTCATTCTCACTTACTCTGCATTTTCAAACTATTTCCAAGCCTTGTTGTTTCCTATCTCCATCGTATCACTAATTTATATTCCATCTCTCCCCTCAAAGAGGGATAATCAGAAGTCAGGCCCCCAGCACCCACATGTGATTTTCTACAAGACAAATCTGCACACATCACTCTCTAATTTCAGTAAACTCCACTGGATCCCTCTCCTAACCAGGATCCAATAGGAATTCCCCCCTTTGGAATTATGCCAGAACATGCTTTCTCAGTCACCCCTCCTCTTTCCACTCACAGTAGCACAGCCAGAATTGCTTCCGTTGGTTGTCGTCATGTCCAGAACTTCTGTCACATCTGTGCATTTGTGATGACCCTAAGCCTGGAATGCACTCCTTCCTCAGCTCCATCCCTCAGAACGCCTCATGCCTTCCTCCAGTTCCTACTGCCTTCTACCCCATTATTGCTCTTGCCTAGTCTCAACATAAGAAAATACCATTAAGTGGCAACCCAAAAGATAGGCCTCTGATGTGTACTATGTGCTCTATATTGAATGAGAAATCTGACCCTCAATTGATGAGAGAATGGTGACCAAGATGTTCCAAACCTACCCTAAGCGATTGACTTGAAGTAATAGGACTCCCTGCCTTGTCTGGCCGTCTGAGCCTACTCTAGCAGTAAAGGCACTAAGAATTATTAAGTTATTAATTATTAGTTATGAAGTTTGTCTTCTCTTGGCACATTGATAATAAGGGGCTCTGGGTCTTCATAAAATTTTTCTTTGACCTCATCAGGTTCATAATAGTAGGAGCATAGGCACTGATGATGTCAGCGTGACATTTTCTTGCAAGCGACAATCACATCGTCATGAGCCTGTCATTCACTCCTTTTGGCAGGCATACAAGCTTGTTGACTAGATTAATTTTGATTGCAAAACCTACACCAGCCTCACAGCACTCCCCTTCGCTGTGGCCACTCCAGAAAAACCTGTATCCATCTCCGACTTCAGTAAGTTGGCCTTCATTTCCAACTTTGTTCCACTAAGGTCTGCTATTGGATTCAATTAACCTTCTGAGTACTCTTGCAACAAGACCTGTTCATCTTTCAGGCCTACTGAATTTTGATTTTATCTCTAAATGTGTGCAAATTCCATGTGCCAATGGTGAGTGGAATCATCTTTGCAGACGTTTTTGTACATTTTTTGTGTTTAGACCACAGGGTAGGTTGCCCACCTGCCCTGGTAATCAGGCCAGGGTTCTGTAAGCAGAGAATTTTAGGGAGCCTCTTCTAGCCCCTTCCTCACACCAGCAGGTGAGCAGTACAATTCTTAAAATGTTGCTCAGACACCCAGGGAGCTGCTGAATGCCACTGCTGCTTCCACTGAAAAGAAAACCCTATGGCCTGGGCCACCTGTGTGCAGGTTTGTGACTCCAGCTCCCGGTGTATCTGCACCCGCTCCTTCATCGCTCAGTTGTCACCACAGGACTTTGAGACAGGTTAAATGGCAAAATATATGTATAAGTGTGTGTGTGTGTGTGTGTGTGTGTGTGTGTGTGTGTAAGTGTGTGTGTGTGTGTATATATATATATAAATACATTAACGTGTCTGTCTTCATACGTGTATATACTTTTTTCCTTATTACAACCTTAAAATCCAGGGTTCTTGTCTTCCAAGTCTCACTCCAATACCCACCCCTTCTCTATGGAAATCTGAAGCCCTGTATCATCATGGACAGCTTGTATCATCATGGACAGCTAAGCCAACAAGAGAAAATTCAATTTAACTTTCAGAAAAGTTCTGTGAGAGCTGGAAACTGAGCTAATGAAGCAGGTGACATACAAAAGATATTTATTCCCTAGTTTATTGGGACCACAACTGAAAACTATGCAAGGATAACGGAGACATCGATAGAGTGGTGATGATGGGCCACACCAATCCAGCAGTAATTCCCCTAATGCCCTTGTATACAGTTTGGTGTTTAGATAAAATGAAAGTCTTTACCAGAGAAACAGCACTTATAAGCTTTCTCTAGACTTGAAGGCTTTAAGGAATTCATCTGTTGGAGCCACTCCTTGGGAATTCCCCACCCTTGGTGCCTGAAAGCAAATAGAAAATCACTTTTCCTAGGCCTGCTTGATTGGGAGAAGAGGGAGGGGAATATAAGGGTAGGAGAGGAGCTGTCCTCAATCCTGCCCCTGTTCCACCCCTCATGCCCCAGGGTCTGGCCCGGAGATTCCCGAAAAGGACAGTTACAGGACTATAGGACCAGGCATAGAAGTCACCAGCTACTTGAAGAAGAAAAAGGGAAGTTCTCCATCTGGGGCCTTTCTTCGTCAATATTTGTCATCTTTGGATCAACTGAAGATTTCTCTGTGAGTTTAATCTTGTCTTTATACAGTTATATTGATCCCTTCAAAGTGCACAGCTGGAAAAGTGGTTACTCTGGGAAATGGGAGGTGGGCAACAAAGAAATTCCTGTTGCTGTGTTCTGAGGTTTTCTTCTTCCCTTGGAAGCAGGAGCAGCCCCCAACTTTAAGACACTTTTTTTCATATGGCCCCAGAAGGAAGGGAGAGTTTTGTTTGAAGTGCTTCAGAAGACCCTCCAGCCCCAAAATGTGAAAGTTCCTGTTCCTAATCCTCTAGGTGCAGGCTCCAGGTCAGGGTAGGTAGACCAGACAATGTGCTGATTTTCTCCTCTTTTCAGTCTGGATGAACAGACCCACCCTTTCTCAGACATTTGGCCCTAAAGCACATGATTTCTCAATAAATAGAAGATGAAGCTCCAGCAATCGAGGAACCTGAGACCTTCAGTTAGTCAGGTGCTGGCCAATTACCTGGTTGGGCAGGAGATGAGGACCTGCTGCTGCTGCTGCTTCATCCTCCTCCCCTTTGCCCTCTCAGTACAATAGTAGCCACTTCAGGGAAGTTAAATTGTTTTTGTATTCCCAGCACCAAGCCCAGTGCTGAAAATGATTCTAGGCCCAGGATCTCAAAAGAGTAAGTACTGAGCAAGAGTTTACTGCAGTTTGGCACAGAAAACCAATGAACAGATAATTGCACTCCCTTCCCTCCTTTTCACCAGTGAGGGACTAAGGATATGAAACACTGTGTAATACATTGTTGGACTTACTTCATATGATGGCTAGTTGTTCCGAAATATTTTTCTCTTTTTTTATCTTTTTATTTTAAAAAATTGATTTTGTGTAGGGGACAGTAGATAGAATGATAAAATTATGTAAAAGGAAAAATTATTGGTAGAAATTTTAAAATATAAATAAATAAATGGATGAATGAATTTATGATGTTAAAAATAATAAATTTATAGATAAGTGTATGCATACATACATTGAATGAATAAACAAATGTCTGTTGCATTGAATTAAGTGATTCAACCCACCTGTCCACATAGGTTGTGGAAAGAAGCCAGATCCCCATGTACTAAAGAAAGAGCAGAAGAGAGGAAAATGAAGGGTGAATTGGAGTGTGGTCAAAGAAAAAAGGAGAAATGAATGTACCCCAATCTTCTCCAGAAGGCTCATATCTATAGTTCACTGTCACATCATGAGAAGAAAAAGGGGTAAAAAGAAATGAGTTTTCAAAAGGACTACTGTGTGTCAGGCACAGTCTTAAACACTACATATATTGTCTCATTTGATCCTCTGGAGAACCCTGTGAACTTGGTGCCATTATTGACCTCATTTTCCAGTTGAGGAACCTGAGGGAGACAGATGTTACGTGATTTTCCAGGGTCACACAGCTAAAATGACTAATGAAAACTTTGAGAAACATAATTTCTGGATAAATAATAATCAGTTTATTTACTACGGCCAGCAAGTAAGAGATTGAAGTAGTTGTCCCCCTGAAGAGCTTTGAATGTTTCAAAAGTCTTTGGGAAAGGAGGTGCGGCAGAGGGTAGAAATGAGTTCTAATTGGTTAACAATCAGTGAGGGGGTGGACACAGAGATGGACAGAAAGACTTAGGCTCCCACTGCTGAGGGCAAGATGAGGTCCAGTTGCCTCCTGGTATCTGGACAAAGGCATTCATCTCTCCCCAGTCAATATACAATGAAGAGTGATGGGGTTAGAATAACACGTATGTTAGATTCTGTTTGTAAGGTCTTCTAGTGTGGCATCCCATCCGTGATCAAAAAGCAGGTACTGGAGGATTTCAACATCCTCGTCATCGCCAATGTCCTTCAGAGACTGAACAGCTGACAAAGCAATGGTTTCTTAATGAGGATATAGGAAGGATTAGTCTTAATCCTAATTAAGTAATTGGTTAGTAATATAAGAGAAATAACTATATCTCTCATTACTAAGTGTCTGAGACTAGATTTTAACCCACTTCTTTCTCTAGGCCGAGCACTCTGGTCACTGTGGCCCCACCTAGCTGTACCCTAGAGAGAGGGAGTGGGGAAGAGGAGGCTCTAACTCTTGTAGGTAAAGATGACAGCAAATCTCTAGAAAAGTCCCTGATGCCCTTCCTTGTCTTTGTGTACCCAGGTCCTCTGAGAGGGGATTCATCGGGCTGGCATCAACAACCATGGCTGTGTCCCCCACACCTGGACAGCTGGAATATACCCATGACAATGCAACAGAGAGAAGTGTAAATATGAGTTTTGTTCTTCAGGAACCAGAAAGATTTGACTCGTATTTCTGGATGGGGATCCTCACTCTGCTCATTGTCATACTTGGGCTGGTGGGGAATAGCATCGTCCTGTGGCTCCTGGGCTTTCGCATCCAGAGGAACCCCTTCTCCGTGTACATCCTCAACCTAGCCGGGGCCGACGCCCTATTCCTGTGTTCCTCCTTTCTGAACTACATGAATTACGTTTTTGAATTTAGTTCTTCGAGGTTAATACATGTAGCAGAGTCATTCCTCCTATACGTGTTCTTCATTACAAGCATGAACCTCCTGGCTGCCATCAGCATCGAGCGCTGCCTCTCCGTGCTCTTCCCCATTTGGTACCTATGTCACCGCCCCAAGCACACGTCTGCCACCCTGTGCACTGTCCTCTGGGCTCTGGTCATCCTGTTCGGTGCACTATATTGCAAACTCTGTTGGGGCAAGTTTTCTGACCCTATCTGTAGAAATACCATCAACATCTTACTGTTCGTGTGGTCCATCGTCCTCACCTGCATGTTGTGTGTGTCCAATCTGACTCTACTTCTGAGGGTCCAGTGCAGCCCCCAGCACCAGCAGCCCCCCAGGCTCTACCTCCTGGTCCTGCTCACGGTCCTCGTGTTCCTGCTCTGTCTCCTGCCCATCGGGATCAGTGATTTCATAGGATTTAAGACAAACATATACTACCTGCCATATTGGCTCCGCTCGATGCTGGCCTGTGTGAACAGCAGTGCAAACCCCATCATTTACTTCTTCCTGGGCAACCAAAGGTGTCGAAGGAGGGAGCCCCTCAGGGTGATCCTCCAGAGGGCCTTGGGGAATGAGGAGGTGAGAGGTGGGACGACGGGCACTCCTCACACCAACGCCCCAGAGACATCCTTCTGAGGGTAAGAACAAGATGCTCAGACTCCAGAGCATTTGACTTGAGTCCCTGCCCCAGACCCAGCTGCAGCCTCTTCCCACCTCCCTGGCAAGGAAACCAAGATTCCCCTTCCATCCCTTATGTTGGTGCCCAGGCTTTGAACTCTAAGTGATGAAGAAACATTTATAAGGTGCCTGCTCTATGTTAGTCAGGTGGGCAATGCAGGGGATCGAGCTGCACAGTCTGGAATGGGAACTGTGCTCAGGTCTGGCCTGAGACACTTAGCAACAGTCTGACCTTCCGCAAGTCACTTCACTTTGCCTAAGTTTCCTTATCTGTAAAATGAGCTAGCAAAAGAAATGTAAACCATTCCAGTGTCTTTGCCAAGAAAACCTCAGACGGGGGTAACAAAGAATCGTATGAGTGAACAGCAGGACTCTTGCAGGTACTGTACTAAATGCTTTACAAATATCTCATTTAACCCTCTCAATATACCTGATGTATATTGAGGTACATGCTCCTATGACCCCCGTTTTACACATGAGGAAACTGAGGCAGGCAGAGCTTCAGTGACTAAATCAGGGTCCCAAAGCAAGCAAGTATCTGAAACTGGATTTGAACTCAGATCTTCCTGATTTCTGGCCCAATGCTCTGTGCACTTTGGAGCCCCCTAGTTTTCTGGAGGCTACTTTACCTGCAGAGTTAGGTCCAGGGTTTCATGTGTCACCAGCCCAGAGGAAGGCTACTTCACCAAATGGACACTGTCCCTGTCCTGAGGAGTAGAGGAAGAGGAAAGATGACCTTTAAGGCCCCACGTCTCCCTGTCCTCTTCTTGTGAATCTCTGTCAATGAAGGCAGAGTCAGGGTTCAGACTCCTCAGGGTTCTGTGGGCCATGCTCCCCCACCTTGTCTTCTCTCACACTTGATCCACAGGGTCCCCTCAGGCCTCGTTCCCCCTCCTCTCCCTAACAAGGGAAAATTCCAGCTCAGCCAGGTCCCCTCCATTCCCTACTTGTGCTCCTTTCCCCTCACCCCCCCCCCCAATCCCATCATCGTTGTTCAGCTAAATACTTCTGTCTCTAAAGGTCAAGGCTGAGGCTCAGCTTCCCCTCTTGTTTCCAGTCTGTTTCTCCAGGGATCCATCTCTCTGAGTCTCTGTTTTCCTATGTTTCTGTGACTCTCTCTAATCTGATCTTTCTTTCACTCTGCATGACCCAGTTCCTGACGAGTATGGATATTGTAGTGGTGTTACAGGACAGGGTACACCCTCATGAAACCAAAGTTGGGGAAGGGGATACATATCACACATATACATATCACACACACACCATGTATATATATATATATATCACACAGCACACCTACTTATTGCCTATACATGCCACATAGCACATGCACACACACACACACACACACACACATGCATGGAGCAACAATCTCCTATGGAATATCCAGACTATGAGAGATCATTCAGCCTCCATATGATTCCTCCACTGGCAATGACCTTGCTCTCTCCTCAGTGGTTTCAGGTCCCGTATTTTTTCTGGTCCCCACACAGACTGGTGTAAATGTCTGATTGTTAAAAATTTTTACTACTTGTTTAATCGATTATGTTTATAATTTTCCTTCTTTTAAACTATCCCTGCATTGCTGCTATAAATCCCACTTGGTCATAATCTTTGTAGTATATTGTTTTAATCTTTTAGCTATAGCCTTATCTATATCTATAATTTTCTTCCTCTGTTTTCGTTCTTTATGGTTTATGTATCAGTATCATATTTCCTTCATAAAAGGACTTTCATAGGCCCCTTCCTTCACTATTATTCTAATTTTTTATATTAGAATTAGTTGATCTTCAAATTTTTGATACAATTCACTTGTGAATCCAACTAGCACTGAAACTTTTTTCTTAGGAATCTCATTTTTGGCCTGTTCAATTTTTTTTTCAAAAATAGGTCTTTTTAAATATTCTGTTTCCTCTTTGGCTAATCCAGGCAATTTATATTTTTTTTCAATAATCTTGAATTTCACTTAAAGTGTTAAATTTCTTGCCATGAAATCGTTCAAAATAACTCCTTATCTTCAATTTAATTTCACCTTCATTAGTAGTAGATTCACACTATTCATTTTTAATACCAGTGATTTGATTTTCTTCTCTCTTCTTAAATCAAATTAACCAATTCTATATCTCTATAATTTTTTTAAAATCAGCTCCTGGATTATTTATTAATTCAATGGATTTTTCTAATCAATTTTATTCATCTCATCTTTAGTTTTTAGGATTTCAAATTTAGTGTTTGATTGGGGATTTTTAGTTTGTTCTCTTTTTCTAGTTCTTTTCATTGCATACTTAATTGCATACCAGGGTCCCAAAGCAATCAACTGAGGATTTGAACTCAGATCTTCCTGACTCCAGGTCCAGTGCTCTGGGCTCTTTGGAACCCCATAGCTTGCAGGAGGCTACTTTACCTGAAGAGTGAGGTCCGGGGTCTGCTGTTTCTCTATTTCATTGATGTAAGTACTTAGACATAAATTTTCCTCTGATTCTTGGTTTTCCTGTATCCTATAGGTTCTGATATGTTGTCTCATTATTGACATTTTCTTCAATGAATTTTTAATTGTTTGTATGATTTATGCATTAACCCATTCATTCTTTAGCATTAGCTTGTTTAATCTCTAACTAGTTTTTAACCTATGTTTCTGTGGTCCCTTATTAAACATTATTTTATAGCATTGTAATCTGAAAAGAATGCTTTTAATATTTCTGTTTTCAAATATAAAACTTCATATCCTAACGTGTGGACACTCACTGTAACATTATCATAAACTACTAGGAGGGAAAACGTGTATTTCTTTCCATTTCCATTTACTTCTCTCCAGATTGCTATCATATTCAACTTTTCTAAAATTTTGTTAACTACTTTCTCATTTATTTTTGCTTAGATTTATCTAGTACTGAAAGGTGAAAATTACAGGTACCACTATTATAATACAACTTCTTCCTCTCAAATTTTCTTTAAAAAATGTAGATGCATTGTATTTGGTGCATATAAGTTCAGTATTGTTATTGCTTCATGGCTTTTGGTATCTTTTATCAAAATATAATTACCCTGTACTCTCTTTTAATTAGAGCTTTATTAACCTTGTTAACCTTGCATGAGATCATGATTGCTACCCCTGCTTTTTTTGCATCAGATGAAGCATATTAAATTCTATGCCAAACCTCCATTTTAATTCTGTGTATCTCCCATTTTTAAATGTATTACTTGTAAACAACATCTTGTTGAATTCTGATTTTCAATTCATTCCGTTGTTTTCCATTTTGACTTACCTGTCAAATTCAAGTATCAGCCTTAATTTTTAAATTAAACATTTAAAAACTTAATGAATTTAATGAACAAGGGTGTAGGGCCTCTAGTGAATTTTCTATGATTAAGCAACTGAACTTACAATCTGCAGCTCACAGCTCTGGGCCCTAATACGCAGAGCTTATAATCACTAACACCACGGAATCATACCAAATTCACTAATATTGATTGGAATTCAGGAGGGGACCAACATAATTATTTCTTACACTCAGAGGACTGGGCAACAGACTCCCTGTCTCTCTGTCACTAGAGATTCCTGCGTAAAAATGATGTTGTGAAAGAAGGAAAGGAAAGGACCAAACCTGAGACCCTAAAGAAAGTGACAGGACAAGTGTCAGTTTGTGCTGTTGGTGATGACTGACTGAGCATCATTATCTCTGCTTGCCTGCGGAAGAAATTGTTATAGAGAGAAGTACATATGTAGATGAGTGCACATATTCAGTAATATATATGTGTACACATATGTGCAGCATGTATACAAATGATATTATCACAGTTATATGTGCATATATGTACATAAACATACTTTCACATGTATATGCATATATATATCTTTGTATTATGAATATTTTCTGTATACTAAAGATACCCACGGCTCCTCCTCTTAATAATAATTTCTTTATAATTGAAGGAAATTTATTTACAGGTTAGTGAAGATAAAAATAATTTCCTTCCCTTCAAGTTCACAGAACATTCAAAAACTATTCATGAACCTTTGGATAAGAGTACATGGCATGAACTTAAATATATATATATATTCATATATATATATGTATATTATGTAAGTGGATGTCAATATAAATATTATATGATTTGCTTATGTGTGTATTGCTATATGTACACATATGTACATTGTGTGAGTTTGAATGAATAAATGCATTGTGTGTACATGTGTGTATGTGTGTCTTCACAAGTGTATATTTTTTTTCACTATTAGAACCTTGAAATGCAGGACTCCAACAAATCTAAGCCTCATCCAACACTTATCTGAAGTCTGGGGAAATCTTAGGGCCTTGGTTGCCCATGAACAGCTGAACCAACAGAAGAATATCCAACTTCACTTTCAGAAAAGTTCTGTGAGAGCTAGAAAGGGAGGAGATGAACCAGGTGGCATAAAAGGGGATATTTCTTCCATAAATTGTAGGAACCATTACTCAAGGACAATGGGAAAGACCAGTGGACTGGGCATAATGCACCACACCAATCCAACAGTAATGTCATTGATTTCCTAGTATACAGACCATTATCAGAGAAACAACATTTTGGGAGCCTCATCTGAACTTGAAGATTTAGGGAGTTCATCTCTTGAAACTAGTTTTTGGGAAATCCACAGTCTTGGTGCTGAAAACAAATAGAAATGATTTTTCCTAGACTTATGTAATTTAGAGAAGAGGGAGGGTAACACAGGGTAACATAGCTTTTTTTAAGGGCCTACTACGTGCCAGGTACAGTCTTAAAACCCTTTACAAATATTGTCTCATTTGATCCTCTGAAGATCCCTGTGAGGTTGGTGTTATTATTGGCCTCATTTTACACTTGAGCAACATAAGGGAGACAGAAGTTAAGTGACTTGTCTAGGGTCACACATCTAATGTAACTAATGAAAAGTCCAAGAAACATAATTTCTGGGTAATTGATGATGATAATGTCCCATCACTCCATCCCCAAGGGTCTGGCCAAAATGTTCCTGAGGACAGGCATAGCACCAACTGTAGGATCAGGCACAGGAACCATTTGGAACCTGGAGAGGAAAAAGAGAACTTCTCCATCTAGGGTCTTTCCTTATAATTCTTTGTCTTCCTTGAATCTACTCAAGTTTTCTCTGTGAGTTTAATCCTTTCTTTATACATTTATATTGATCCCCTCAAGGTGTGCAGCTAGAAAACTGGTCAGTTCGGGAAACAGGAGGCTGCAGATATTTCTTTTTTTTTTTTAACTTAATGTTTTTTTTATTTTTTAATGTTTAACAATCACTGCCATACAATTGAGATTTTATCCCCCCCACACCTACCCCCCACTACGCCCCTCCCTCCCCACGACTGCATACAATTCTGTATAGGTTCTACATATACTTTCCTATTGAGTATATTTTCACTATACTCATGCTATGTAGTCAGACTAAAATGAAAGAAATCATATAACAAGTCAAAACATGATACACAAAAACATACACATACACAAACATGATCTGCTACATTTTGCGAATGACTTCCATATTTCTTTCTCTGAGTGTGGAAGGCATTTTGCCTTGAGAACCACCATTGGGATTTTTTTTTAAGAAGTTCTTGCGTTATTACAAAATTCCACGTCTACCAGAAAAAACTCTTGCACACTGTGGTCGTTGCTGTGCACAGAGTTCTCCTGGTTCTGCTCCTTTCACTCAGCATCAGGTCATATAAGTCCTTCCAGGCCTCTCTGAAGTCTTCTTGTTCATCATTTCTTATGGCACAATAGTACTCCATTACATTCATATACCATAATTTATTCAGCCATTCCCCAATTGATGGACATCCCCTTGACTTCCAGTTTTTGGCAACTACGAAGAGTGCTACTATAAATATTTTTGTACATGTGGGACCCTCTCCCATTTTTATGATCTCTTGGGGATACAGTACTAGTAGCGATATTGCTGGGTCAAAGGGTATGCACATTTTTGTAGCCATTTGGGCATAGTTCCAAATTGCTCTCCAGAATGGTTGGATGCGCTCGCAGCTCCACCAACAATGAATTAGTGTTCCAACTCTCCCACATCCTTTCCAGCATTTATCATTTTCTTGTTCTGTCATGTTTGCCAATCTTATAGGTATGATGTGGTACCTCAGAGCTGTTTTGATTTGCATCTCTCTAATCAATAGTGATTTAGAGCATTTTTTCATATGATTATAGATATCTTTAATTTCTTCCGAAAATTGCCTGTTCATATCCTTTGACCATTTATCAATTGGGGAATGACTTGTATGATTATACATTTGAGTCAGTTCTCTATATATTCTAGAAATGAGGCCTTTATCCCCAAGCTTAGCTGTAAAAATTCTTTCCCAATTTACTACATCCCTCCGGATTTTGGTTGCTTTGGGTTTGGTTGTGCAAAAACTTCTCAGTTTAATGTAATCAAAGTTATCCATTTTGCATTTCATAATGCTTTCTGTCTCTTCTTTAGTAAAAAATTCTTCCCTTCTCCATAAATCTGATAAATACACTATTCCTTGCTTCTCCAGTTTATTCATGGTATCAATCTTTATACCTAAATCATGTACCCATTTGGACTTTATTCTTGTGTACAGTGTCAGGTATGGGTCTATGCCTAATTTCTGCCACACTGTTATCCAGTTTTCCCAGCAATTTTTGTCAAACAGTGAGTTGCTGCAGATATTTCTGCTGCTGTGTTGTGATGTTTTCTTCTTCCCTTGGAGGCAGGAGCAGCCTCCAACTTTCACACACTTTTTTCATATACCCCAGCAGGGAAGGAGAATTTTCTTTGGAGTCCTTCAGAACACCCTACAGCTGGAGGGTATGAGAGTTCTTGTTCCTCTTCCTCCAGGTCCAGGTTCTGGTTCAGGGGGAACCTACATCTCCATTATTTTCTCCTGAAGTTAGTCATGCTCTAAGCTGATCACTTACCTGGCTTGGCATGAGGTGGGCAGCTGGTGCTGCATCCGCCTCCCCTCTGCTCACTCTCAGTACAATATCAGCTACTTCAGAGCAGGGACAGTTTCATTGTTCTAGGAGTGAAAATTATAGTGGGTCCAGAAAGTTCAAAGAAACAGTATTGATGTGTTTGTTACCATCTGGCACAGAAGGCTAATAAAAAGATTCTTGTATTTCCTTCCCTCCTTTCCAGAGGTGAGTGGCGATGGATATGAAATAGTGTGTAGTATACTGTGAGACTTAATTCATATGATGGTCAATTGTGCTTAAAAATGTTTTCTCTTCTTTCTTTATTTTTCATTAAGAAAAATAACTGTGTGGGAGACAGTATACACAATAATAAAAATTATGTAAATGTAGAAGTGATAGAAGCTTTAAAATATAAATAAATATAAGAATGAATTTAGGAATTAATGAAAGAAGAAATGAAGAAATAAATGCATGCATTAAATGAATAAATAAAAGTATGTTGCATTGAACTGAGTGGTTCAGTCTACCCTTAGGCCTGTCCACAGAGGTGGCAGAAGGAAGCCAAACCCCACATACTAAAGAAAGAACAGAAGAGAGAAGAAAAGGAAAGGTGAGTTGGACTGTGATCAGAGAAGAAACCGGAGATGGTGTACCACCAATCTTCTCCAGAAGACTCCTTTCTGTACTTCGCTGTCACATCATGACAGGAGAAAGGGGGAAAGGGGAAAATGGAGCAAGCTTTTTTTAAGGGCCTGCTTTGTGCCAGGCACAGTCTTAGAACACTTTACAAATATTATCTCATTTGATCCTCCGAAGATCCCTGTGAGGTTGATGTTATTACTGGCCACATTTTACACTTGAGCAACATAAGGGAGACAGACGTTAGGTGACTTGTCTAGGGTCACACATCTAATGTGACTAATGAAAAGTCCAAGAAATATAATTTCTGGGTAATTGATAATGAATTTATTAACTGTAGCTGGCAAATAAGAGACTGAGATCAGTGGCTCCCTGCAAGTCAAAGACGCCCCTAGAAGAGCATCGAATGCTGCAAAAGTCTTTGGAAATGGGGGTATGCCTGAGGGTAGAAATGAACTCTGATTGGTTAGCAATCAATGAGTGATTGGACAAGGAGGTGGACTGAAAGCCAGTCAATAAACAATGAATGAACAGTGGGATAAGAATAATTGATAGATGCTGCTGCTCTTAGTCCTTCATTCTCAAAAAGGATCATGACATCTGGGAGATGTTGCCATGACATGCAAGTAAATTGAATTTAAATGAAGGAGGGATGTGCAAGGTCACCAACCTCACTTTCTCCTCCAGAAACATCTAGGTCCAGTAGCCAGATAGAGATCAGAACAACTGGAGATGGCCCAGAATGCAGTGGGGGATCTTGGCCATTTTAAACTTTGGAAGGTCTTAGTTTGACTCAGGCAATAGCCATTGGAAGATTAAGGTTTAATAAGAAATAAGATAAAGAATGGCCTCTTTTAAAAAAAAAATAGATCTGGGATAGAAAGACCCTCAGGGTTCCCAGATCAAAACAGAAACAATTGCCCTTCTCCCCAGCGGTTAGTGCTGTGAGTGCCGAGTGTATGCTCTGGGCAGGAACGCACATTTATTATTCAAAAAATACAAAAAAAAAATCTTTTTAAAAGACCCCCCAAAAAATCATAAAAAACCCACGTCTTCCCCGCCGGAGACTTTTATTTTTTTCCTCTCTTATAAAATAACCCTTTGAAGAAGCCGAGACCGACGTGCCTCCCGCGGCCCCGCAGCAGCTCCGAGAAGGAAGGAAGAGACAAGCCTTCCCCGCCGCCAGGACCACAGACATCTCCCGAGCCAGCCCCTGAGCAAGCATCGCTGGCAGCCGGGGGCGGATCGTACCCGTTCCGTGGCCGTTGAGTAGTTTTCGATTCCGCTTGATTTTTCTCCCTTCGCTCTTGGCCTCTCTCCCCTCCCTCCCAGACCCTCAGCTCCAGACCCTGGCTCCCCACACTCCCCTACCTCTTCCTCTGACATGAACCCCAGCGCCCCCATCTACCCTATGGCTTCGCTCTACGTGGGGAATCTGCACCCCGATGTGACCCAGGCGATGCCCTACGAGAAGTTCAGCCCCGCCGGGCCCATCCTCTCCGGCGGGGTGTGCAGGGACACGATCACCCGCCCCTCCCTGGGCTACGCCTATGTCAACTTACAGCAGGCAGCAGACGCTGAATGGGCATTATATAAAATGAATTTTGATGTCATTAAGGGTAAGCCAGCCCGTATCATGTGGACTCAACGTGATCCATCACTACGTAAAAGTGGTGTGGGCAATATATTCATCAAAAATTTGGATGAATCCATTGATAATAAAGCATTGCATGATACATTTTCTGCTTTTGGAAACATCCTTTCTTGTAAGGTGGTGTGCGATGAAAATGGGTCAAAGGGTTATGGATTTGTACATTTTGAGACACAAGACGCTGCTGAAAGAGCTATTGAAAAAATGAATGGAATGCTTCTTAATGATCGAAAAGTCTTTGTTGGTCCATTTAAATCCCGTAAATAGAGAGAAGCCAAACTTGGAGCTACAACAAAAGAGTTCACCAATGTTTACGTCAAAAATTTTGGTGAAGACATGGATGATCAAAGACTTAAGGAGCTCTTTGGCAAGTTTGGACCTGCTTTAAGTATAAAAGTAATGACTGATGAAAGTGGAAAATCCAAAGGTTTTGACTTTGTGAACTTTGAAATATGTAAAGATGCACAAAAAGCTGTAGATGAGATGAATGGAAAAGAACTGAATGGAAAATAAATTTATGTTGGCCGAACTCAGAAAAAAAGTGGAAAGACAGACGGAACTCAAGTGCAAATTTGAACAACTGAAGCAGGATAGGATCACCAGATACCAGGGTGTTAACCTGTATGTGAAAAATCTTGAAGATGGTATTAATGATGAACATTTGTGAAAGGAGTTCTCACCATTTGCTACAATCACTAGTGCAAACGTGATGATGGAAGGTGGCTGCAGCAAAGGGTTTGGGTTTGTATGTTTCTCTTCGCCAGAGGAAGCCACCAAAGCAGTCATAGAAATGAATGGCAGGATTTTTGCCACTAAGCCATTGTATGTAGCTTTAGCCCAGTGCAAAGAGGAGCAGCAGGCTCACCTCACAAACCAGTATATGCAGACAATAGCAAGCGTCAGAGCTGTGCCCAACCCTGTGATCAACCCCTATCAGCCTCCTTCAGGTTACTTCATAGCTATTCCTCAGACTCAGAACCGTACTGCATATTATCCTCCTAGCCAAATTGCTCAACTCAGACCAAGTCCTCGCTGGACTGCTCAGGGTGCCAGACCTCATCCATTCCAGAACATGCCTGGTGCTATGTGCCTAGCAGCTCCTAGGCCACCATTTAGTACAATGAGACCAGCTTCTTCACAGGTTCCACGAGTCATGTCAACACAGCATGTTGCCAATACATCAACTCAGACAATGGGTCCACGTCCTGCAGCAGTTACTGCAGCAGCTATTCCTGCTGTCCACAGAGTTCCACAGTATAAGTATGCTTCAGGTGTTCCAAATCCTCAACAGCATCTTAAAACGCAACCACAGGTTACCATGCAGCAGTTGCTGTCCATGTCCAAGGTCAAGAACCTTTAACTGCTTCCATGTTGGCATCCGCCCCTCCTCAAGAGCAAAAGCAGATGTTGGGTGAAAGGCTGTTTCCACTCATTCAGGCCATGCATCCTACCCTGGCTGGGAAAATCACTGGCATGTTGCTAGAAATTGACAACTCTGAGTTTCCTCATATGCTTGAGTCTCCTGAGTCTCTTTGCTCTAAGGCTGATGAAGCTGTAGCCATACTGCAAGCTCACCAAGCTAAAGAAGCTACCCAGAAAGCAGTTAACTGTGCCACTGGTGTTCCAACTGTTTAGAAGAAAAGATCAGAGACCATGAAAAGGAACCTCTGCTTCACCAAAGAAAAATATCTAAACATTGAAAAACTTAAATATTGTGAAAAGACATTGCAAAATATAAAATAAATAAAAAAGGGAAAAGAAACTTTGAACATTATGTACCGAGCAAATGCCAGGTCCAGCAAACTTAATGCTAGTCCTAGATTACTTAGTGATTTAAAAACAAAAAACAAGAAAAAAACAAAAAACCCCCCAAAATAGTAAAATACATAAAAACAAATTAATGCTTTACAGACCAGGGGGGAAAAGAATTTTCAGCACAATACAAAAATTTAAAGCATTCTTTTCTTTAATTTTGGAATTCTTTACAGTAGAAAAGCTCAGAATATCACTACCATTTTAGATAACAGAATTGATAACTGAGTAAGGAAATGTAATTTGGATTATAAAATTCTTACTTTAATAAAAATTCCTTAAAGAGTGGGGAAAAAAAAACAGAAACCATTGTTATTTATTTTCCCTCTGAGCCAATCAGGGCCCAAACAATGACCAAGATGGGCTTGACCTGGAACTTATTGTTGGCCAATAATGAGAACCAGAGTGATTTGAGGGTAAGGCTGGGTTTTAAGAGAAAAAACAAATGAGAGAAAAAGAGACACATAAGAATATTTTTGTGAGACCTTCTAGTTGGGTAGGGTCCCACCCATGATGGGAAAGCATATACCTGGAGAATTTGGGCAATCCCATCAACCAAAAATGTGCTTGAGACACTGACTGAATAATCTACAGGGGATGGGTTTCTGAATGAGGAAACAGAAGGAGAAAATCTTAATCCTAACTGAATATTGGTTATTAATAGAAGTGAAATAATTATTTACCTCACTAGTATTTGAGACTAGATTGTAACTGATTTCTACCTGTAAACCGATACCTCTGGGCACTGTGACACCACCTAGTTGCCCCCAGAGAGAGGGAGTGGGAAAGAAGAGCCTCTGATACTTGAAGGTAGAGATGGGATGAAATCTCAGGTAAAATTTCTGATGCTCTTCTGAGCCTTTATGTTTCCAGAACGTCTGAGAGGAGCTGGGCTTCGTGGCGCTTGGGCCAACCACCATGACTGTGTCTCCCTCATCTGGCCAGCAGGAATATGTTCATGACAACACACGGGAAAGAAGTGCAAATGAAAGTTCAGTGCTTGTGGAACCTGGACATTTTTATTTAGATGACTGGATGCAGATCCTCACTATACTCATTGCCCCAGTTGGGTTGGTGGGGAACAGAGCTGTCCTGTTGCTCCTGGGCTTCTGCATCCAGAGGAACCAGTTCCCCTTCTACATCCTCAACCTGGCTGGGGCCAATGCCCTTTTCTTTTGGTGCTCCTTTCTGACACCTGTAGCTGAATTTGTTCCCTATTTGTATAATTCTTTCACTTATATCGCAATGAGGGACCTCAGAAACATGGCCTACACCGTGGGCCTGAGCCTCCTGGCTGCTATCAGCACTGAGGGCTGTCTCTCTGTGCTCTTCCCCTTCTGGTACAGATGTCACCACCCGAAGCGCACGTCTGCTGCTGTGTGCACTCTCCTCTGGGCTCTGACAAGCCTACTTGAGGTAGCATATATTGTCAGTTGTTTTTATAAGTATGCTCACCATTTCTGTCTCGACTCGTTCATCATCGAGCTCGTGCAGTTCATCCTCCTCACTTCTGTGTTGTGTGTTTGCAGCCTGACTCTGCTGATGAGGGTCCAGTGCTGCTCCCAGCGCCATCAGCCCCCCAGGCTCTACCTTCTGGTCCTGCTCACAGTCCTGGTGTTCCTGCTCTGCGTCTTGCCCCTCCACATGGGACATTACATACATCCTTTTGGTATACTTTTCATGCCTTATTGGTTCCGTCAACCACTAGCTTGTGTGAACAGCAGTGTGAACCCCTTCATTTACTTCTTTCTGGGGAGCCAAAGGCATAAAAGAAGGAGGGAGACCCTCAGGATGATACTCCAGAGAGCCATGGTGGATGAGCAGAAGGTGGAAGGAGAGACAAGGGACACCCCACACATCAGTGCCCCATAGACGTCATTCTGAGGTTAAGAACAAGATGACTCAAGAGCCCATGAAATGAGCCCCTGCCCCAGGCCCAGCTGCAACCACTTCCCACCTCCCTAGAGGGACACCAGGATTTCCCTTCCATCCCTAATGTTGGTGCCCAGGGTTTGAACACTAAGTGATGAGTGATGCTGTATTAGGTACCTGCTCTATGTTAAGCAGTTGGGCAGTGCAGGGGATATAGCTGCAGGGCTTGGAATGGGAACTGTGGTCAGATTTGACCTGACACACTTACTAAATGTATGACCCTGGGCAAGTCTTAACCATTTGCCTCCATTGGCTTATCTGCACAATCAGCAAGCAAAAGAAATAGCCAACCACTCCAAGATCTTTGTCAAGAAAACCCTAGATGGGGGTGACAAAGAATCACATGACTGAACAGTAAGACTGTATCAGACACTGTAGCAAGTGCATTACAAATATCTCATTTAACCTTCTCAATACACCTGGGAGGTAGGTGCTCACATGACCTCCATTGTACACCTGAGGAAACTGAGGTAGGCCCAGGTTTAGTGACTAGACCAGAGTCCCAAAGCAAGTAACTAAGACTGGATAAGAACTCAGACTTTCCTGACTCCAGGCCCAATGCTCTGTGCTCTTTGAAGCACCTTAGCTTTCTGGAGGCTGCTTTACCTACAGAGTCAGGTCCAGGGCCTCACGTGTCACCAGCCCAGAGGAAGGCTACTCCACCAAATGGCCACTGTCCCTGTCCTGAAGAGAAGAGGAAGAGAAAGGACATCCTCTAAGGCCCTATGTCTCTCCATTCTCTCCTTGTGAATCTCTAAGTAAAGGCATAGAGTCAGGGGTCAGACACTTTGTCCTCTTCTCTCAGGCTTGATGCACAAGGTCCCCTCAGGCCTCATTCCCCATATTCCCCCCAAAAGTAGAGATTCCAGCTCAGCCAGGTCCCTTCCATTCGCTGCTTGTGCTCCTTTCTCCTCCCCCACCCACAGTTCAGCAAAATACTTCTCTCCCTCAAAGGTCAATACTGAGGCTCAGCTTCCTCTCTTGTTTCCAGTCTGTGCCTCCATCTCTCTGAGTCTCCGTGTTTCTATGCTTCTGTGACTCTCTGTTTCAATGTCCCTTTGCTTCTGCATGACCCAATTCCTGATGAGGGCTGGTGTTGTAAGTGTGTTATATGACAGGACCTACCCTAAAGAGAGCAAAGCAAGGAAAGGGGACATATCATCTCACACATATGTGTCACAAATACCACACATGTCACACAACATGTACACTCAGCACAGATACATCACAAACACACATACATGTACATACACACGAAAACACTTATGCATTGAATACCAATCTCAAGAGGCCACGCTGGGCAAGCAGCAGCAGTTCTCAGGGCATTTCCTACATCACCCCACATACATTGTTGGATCTTAAAACCCCTGGGGGCACTGAGGGAGCTGGCCTTTGTCTCACACTGAGTGGCGGCCCTGCCCATCCAGCTTGTCTAAAGATCAGCCCCCAGTGCTGACTTGGAGGAATTGGAGGGCAGGTGATTTTGGAGAGGTAACTGCTAGGATTCTGGACTCAAAAATCTCTCCCTGCTTCCAGATCACGCTGGATTGTGCCACCTTGGAAGAGCTGAGATATTATAGCTTCACAGAGTATACCCTAATCTTGACAGGGGAGCCAAAAGTCAAGTAACTGGTTGGGAAAATGCCCAGGAAAATGGGAAAAAAACAATAAGACGCTAGAATGTTACTTTCTTGGTGAACAGATATCTCCTCCCATCCTTTCGGATGAGGAAGAACAATGCTTACCATCAGGGAAAGACATAAAAGTCAAGGATTCTGTATCCCAAACATCCAAAATAAATATTCAATGGGCTCAGGCCACAAAAGAGCTCCAAAAGCGTTTTGAAAATCAAGTTACAGGGGGCAGAGCCAAGATGGAGGAGTAGAAAGACGCACATACACATAGCTCCGAACCCACAACCCATAGAACATCTGTAAAAAGAAACTCACGGCAAATTCTGGAACAGCAGAGGCCACGGAACAGTGGAGTGAAGGAGATTTCTGTTCCAGAGGGACCTGCAAACCTCTCGCAAAAGGTCCTTCACTCCGCAGACTGGGAGCCCAGCACAGCCCTGCTGTGGGCATGGCACCAAGAGGAGCAGATCTGAGCGGGCTTCAGGTATGGGATCTCCAGCAGCCGCGCAGGTCCCTCCACCCACTGGTGACAAGGGTCGGTGAGAGGGTCTCTTTGGCGGGTCAAGAGGGGAGTGGGCAGCCCCCATGACTCAGGCCCCCTCGGGAGGCACCAACAGAGGTGGGAGCAGACCGGGGCTCCCCAAGCAGGCAGGAGCCTGGATCCATTGATGAAGGTCTCTGCATAAACCCCCTTAGGGAACTGAGCCTGTGAGGCGGCCCTGCCCCCACCCGGGCAGCTGAACTTGATATCACACTGAATAGCAACCCTGCCCCCACCCAAAGCCCTGAGGCTGGGAAGGAGCATTTGAGTCTCAGACCCCAAGCGCTGGCTGGGAGGATCTGGAGATGAGGTGGGTGTGAGGAGAATATTCAGAAGTCAAGGCACTGGCTGGGAAAATGCCCAGAAAAGGGACAAAAGCCAAGACTATAGAGGGTTACTTTCTTGGTGAACAGGTTTCTCCTCCCCTCCTTTCTGATGAGGAAAAGTGGTGCTCACCATCAGGGAAAGACATGGAAGTCAGGGCTCCTGCATCCCAGACCACTCAATGGGCTCAGACCATGGAAAAGTTCAAAAAGAGCTCAGAAAATTTTGAAAATTATATTGGAGAGATGGAGGAAAAATTGGGAAGAGCAATGAAAGACATGCAAGCAAAATATGATCAGCAGATCAGCACCCTGCTAAAGGAGACCCAAAAAAATGCTGAAGAAAATAACACCTTGAAAAATAGGCTAACTCAATTGGCAAAGGAGGTTCAAGAAGCCAATGAGGAGAAGAATGCTTTCAATAGCAGAATTAGCCAAATGGAAAAGGAGATTCAAAAGCTCACTGAAGAAAACAGTTCTTTCAAAATTAGAATGGAACAGATGGAGGCTAATGACTTTATGGGAAACCAAGAAATCACAAAACAAAACCAAAAGAATGAAAAAATGGAAGATAATGTGAAATATCTCATTGGAAAAACAACTGACCTGGAAAATAGATCCAGGAGAGACAATTTAAAAATTATTGGGCTACCTGAAAGCCATGATCAAAAAAAGAGCCTAGACATCATCTTTCATGAAATTATCAAGGAAAACTGCCCTGAGTTTCTAGAACCAGAGGGCAAAATAAATATTGAAAGAATCCACCAATCACCACCTGAAAAAGGTCCAAAAAGAGAAACTCCTAGGAAGATTGTGGCCAAATTCCAGAGTTCCCAGGTCAAGGAGAAAATATTGCAAGCAGCTAGAAAGAAACAATTCAAGTTTTGTGAAAATACAATCCGGATAACACTAGATCTAGCAGCTTCTACATTAAGGGATTGAAGGGTGTGGAATAGGGTATTCGAGAAGTCAAAGGAACTAGGACTAAAACCAAGAATCACCTACCCAGCAAAACTGAGTATAATACTTCAGGGGAAAAATTAGTTTTTCAATGAAATAGAGGACTTTCAAGCATTCTTGATGAAAAGACCAGAGCTAAAAAGAAAATTTGACTTTCAAACACAAGAATGAAGAGAACGATGAAAAGGTAAACAGCAAAGGGAATTCATAAGGGACTTATAAAAGTTGAACTGTTTACATTCCTACATGGAAAGACAATATTTGTAACTCTTGAAACTATTCAGCACCTGGGTACTGGGTGGGATTACACACACACACATGCACATGCACACACACATAGAGACAGAGTGCACAGAGTGAATTGAATAGGATGGGATCATATCTTAAAAAAAAATGAAATCAAGCAGTGAGAGAGAAATATATGGGAGGAGAAAGGGAGAAATGCAATGGGGCAAATTATCTCTCATAAAAGAGGCAAGCAAAAGACTTTTTTAGTTTGGGGAAAAAGAGGGGAGGTGAGAGAAAAACATGAAGTTTACTCTCATCACATTCCACTAAAGCAAGGAATAAAATGCACAGTCATTTTGGTATGAAAACCTATCTTACAATACAAGAAAGTGGGGGATAAGGGGATAAACAGGGTGGGGAGGAAGATGGAAGGGAGGGCATGGGGAGGAGGGTGCAATTTGAGGTCGACACTCACGGGGAGGGACAGGATCAAAAGAGAGATTAGAAGTTATTGGGGGCAGGATAGGATGGAGGGAAATATAGTTAGTCCTATACAACACGACCATTATGGAAGTCATTTGCAAAACTACACAGATTTGGCCTCTATTGAATTGCTTACCTTCCAAAGGGAAGGGGTGGGGAGGGAGGGAGGAAAAGAAGTTGAAACTCAAAGTTTTAGGAACAACTGTCAAGTACTGTTCTTGCCACTAGGAAATAAGAAATACAGGTAAAGGGGTATAGAAAGTTATCTGGCTCTACAGGACGAAAGAGAAGATGGGGACAAGGGAAGTGAGGGGTGATAGAAGAGAGGGCAGATTGGTGATAGGGGCAATCAGAATGCTCGGTGGTTTGGGGTGGGGGAAGGGGACAAATGAGGAGAAAATTTGGAACCCAAAACTTTGTGAAAATGAATGTTAAAAGTTAAATAAATAAATTTAAAAAAACAAAAAAACCCGAAAGATAATATTTGTAACTCTTGAAACTTTTCAGTATCTGGGTACTTGGTGGGATTACACACACATACACAGGGAGAGAGAGAGAGAGATACAGAGAGACAGAGACAGAGACACAGAGAGAGAGAAAAAGAGACAGAGAGCACAGAGTGAATTGAATAGGGTGGGATCATATCTTTAAAAAATGCAATTAAGCGGTGAGAGAGAAATATATTGGGAGGAGAAAGGGAGAAATGGAAAGGGGCAAACTATCTCTCATGAAAGAGGCAAGAAAAAGACTTTTTACTGGAGGGAAAAAGAGGGGAGGTGAGAAAAAAACATGAAGTTTACTCTCATCATATTCGACTAACGGAAGGAATAAAATGCACACTCATTTTGGTATGAAAACCTATCTTACAATACATTAAAATGGGCGAGAAGGGGATAAGCAGGGTGGGGGATGATGGAAGGGAGGGCAATAGGAGGAGGGAGCAATTTGAAGTCAACACTCTTGGGGAAGGACAGGATCAAAAGAGCGAATAGAAGCAATGGGGGGCAGGATAGGATGGAGGGAAATATAGTTAGTCTTACATAAGACGACTATTATGGAAGTCATTTGCAAAACTACACAGATATGGCCTATATTGAATTGCTTGCCTACCCAAAGGGAATGGGAGGGGAGGTAAAGATGAAGAGAAGTTGGAATTCAAAGTTTTAGGAACAGCTGTCTAGCACTGTTCTTGCTCCTAGGAAATAAGAAGTACAGGTAATGTGGTACAGAAATTTATCTCGCCCTACAAGACAAAAGAGAAGATGGAGACAAGGGAAGGGAGGGATGATAAAAGAGAGGGTAGATTGGTCATAGGGGCAATTAGAATGCTCGATGTTTTGGGGTGGGGGGGAGGGGACAAATGAGGAGAAAATCTGGAAGCCAAAATTTTGTGAAAATGAATGTTAAAAGTTAAATAAATTTAAAAATAAATAAATAAAAATAAAATGCTGTCGAGAAACAGAGAACATTAGCCTGAGTGGCCATAAAGGTTAGGGATGGGCAGATCACAAGACATCAGAGGAAGAGGAGGAAATGAACAGAATCAGTAGAGATGGTGAGATAAGTACCCTGAGAGGACCTCATTTAACAATCACTGGAGTCTGATTGGCCAGTGACGTTGCGCAGGAAATCACAGGATTGTACACACTTTTGATAAGGCTTGTTCTGTCTGCAAGTCTCATCAGAGAGACCTGAAAGCAAACTCATTAGTCAGAGGATAGAACACTACCTCCAGATCAGTCAGCCCAGAGAGACTTTCTCCTTTGGCTTTTGGAATAGGGCATTTAAAGCTCTTCATACCATCTTAGTAGTAATTACTAAATCGTGTTTGATCCTGAATATGGCTCCCAAAGGGGAAGATCTGAAGGCACACCTGCTGCGAAACCCCAGCTCCATCTCCATGCCCTTGCAGCAGAGATCAAGCACCACAGAAAAAAGTTCATTGTCCATCAATATCTAGAGCCCAGCTGAAGGAGAACTATCAGCTAATGTGCATTGTGAGGGACCTGACTGCACAGCTCTCCCTGACAATTGAGTGACAGACAAGATGATGCCCACTCACCTTCAAGTGCTTATGATGGAGAAGGAACAATAATGACTGACTTCATTCCCTCAGTCAACCCCAACCAGGAAAGGAACTGCTGAGTAAACAGTATTGGCTTTTTCTCTTGACCAAGCAAGAGGTCCTTGACTTAACTAAATTTGTCCCTTGGAAATATTGTAGGAGACTGAGGGAGTACATCCGCTGATATTAGGGTCAGGCAGAATTAGGGAGTAAATCTGATACAGGAGTAAATGTCAGGATCAAATGAGACTTGACAGTCTTAGTGTAGTAGGGGATGAAACAAAGATTCTGTTCTGGGACACTCTTCACCTTGGTCCCTTAACTACCTGCCTCTCTAAAAGCTCATTTTTTTTTTTTGGTCAAGAAAGGAGGCCTTCTTCATTCTTCCTCTCTTGAAAGTCAGTTAAACTATTTTCATTATCTTTTCAGGAATAATTTGGTATTTCATCACTCTTTTTCAAGGATGCTAGTATCACTTAATATGTCATTTCATGACATATTTGTTGATCATCTTTACAGCTGAGAATTTTCACTGTAGATCATGTGTACTATGGACTCATCAAATATTTCTCTCTGACACAAGCTCATGTGCCTATTTACTGGAGATCATCTCACCAAGAATTCCAGTGATCATGGCCTACAAGAGAACAATAGAATTGGGAGGTGGCAGCCTCATTAATAGAAAAAAATTAGATGATGTGAGTCCAGTTTTTTTTCATATAAGCCTCATCATCCCTGCTTTATCTAGTAAGGGCTGTTTAATCCTACTCAGGGAAGGTCCATGAGGTGTGATGGGGACCAGTTCTACTTCCTGCCTAAGGAAACAAAGAAAATGGGTTTATAGTGCTTGAAGGCAAGCAGGACAGAAGGATGATGACCTGCCTTAAGCTGAACATTAAACATTGTAGTGAATTAACAACAAAGAAGAGCAATGTGCTCCGATAGTCTCCAAAATCATCTCAGATTGAGCACACAATGAGATTCCTTCAAGGATTTTGAGGGGAGTCAGAGGGATAAATGAGGCAATCCCCATCCCCTGTAACTCCTCATCTCTGGTAGGGAAGAGGCAATTATATGTGGAAGGAGGGTGATCTGTATGTAAACTCAATTCAGAAAATGGCTAGCTTTGGGACCCTGGGCAAGTCACTATCCTCCTCCCAGACTCAATTTCTTCACCTTTGAGTAGAAAATCACTAGACCCACTGCATGCCCGGACTTCTCTGGCAATTAGGAAGAGAAAAGGAGCAAATCTCTACACAGAGTTTAAAGGCCTCTCTAGAAGTCAACTATTGTTATTAGTAATATCATGAGTTTTCTTGGTCTCCTTTCTCACTGAGCACAAAAATGTTTCAGAAGTATCAAAAAAAATGTAGCCCCAAGACCTCAGGCTTAATGCTCCAAAACAGATTAAATTGTAATTGGGAACTGTTTGCCAAAATAATGAAAAACACGGCAC
Source organism: Notamacropus eugenii (assembly GCF_028372415.1). Classification (NCBI taxonomy): domain Eukaryota; kingdom Metazoa; phylum Chordata; class Mammalia; order Diprotodontia; family Macropodidae; genus Notamacropus; species Notamacropus eugenii. The sequence continues at coordinate 24,097,753 of NC_092873.1, forward strand.
AACAGAGATAATGTTACATATTTGTTTTTCTAAACCAATATGTGACTCTCTATTTGAGTTGGACAGGGCTGTGAGGACTGTAAGAGGCACTGGGCCATGTGGAGCCCATGGATAAGGAAAAGGGAGCTGTCAGGACCATTTGTGGATTCAAATACAAATCTTTTCTGTCCTCTAGGTTGTATCTGTTCTCGTTTCGTTTGGGATCATGTTAAGTAAAACTTGTCCTGGGATCCATGCATTGCTGGGCTCCCTCTTCTCATAGGGATTAAGTCCCCTTTACTTCATTAACACCAAAGACGATCTAGGTCAGTGGTTTCTAGAGGAAACCGTAGTTGGGGAACTCACACAATAAAATACTGCAAATCACAAAGATTGAGTTGGATCCTTCTAGAGCCAGAAGAGTCATTTGTTCTGGGAAGTGGGTGATAGTTCTCTATACCTCTAAGTGGTGAATAAAGGCTTAGTTCAAGAAAGCCAGAGAAGGCTCTCATTAGCACTTAGTGGATACCTAGAGTTGAAAAATATTCTCCCTATTATCCTGTCATCTGTAAGGTAATTACCTCCAGGAAAGGAACCTGTGGAGAGATATCTCCTTGGACAAGGCATTTTGTCATTTTTGTTAATTTTATTATTAATTTGTGGAACAAAGCAAGAATTTTCATAACATTGTATAATTTTTAAAAAGATGATCATACATGAAAATGCAAATATACTATGTACAACATGCTATTCCTTTCAAATATTCAACAAAATAATTATATCATTTTTTTTCTTTTCTTTCCTCTTGACCTAGAGATGGCTACCATTAGACAAAAATAGGTGTATGCACACACACACACATAAATGTATGTGTAAAATTATACTACATACACTTTTGTTTATCAGTTCTTACTGTGGATGCAGAGAGCATCTTTCTTCACATGTTCTTTATAGTTAATCTGGGTGTTTATAATAGTCAAAATAACTTACTCATTCAAAGTAGTTCTTAAAACAATATTGCCTTTACTGTATGACATGTTCTCTTGTTTCTTCTCTTTTCTTTCTCCATTATTTCGTGCAAATCTTTCCATATTTTTCCAAAATCATTGAGGTGCTCATTTCTTATACCACACAAAATCACGCACCATAATTTGTTCAGCCATTCCCCAGGGGATGTACATCCCTGCAGTTTCAAGCTCTTTGCTACCAAAAAGAGAGCTGCTACCAACATTTTAGAACATGTCAGTTATTTTCCTCTTCTTTCTCTAATAATCTCTTGAAATAGAAATTGGCGTTGCTGAGTCAAAGGGCAGAGGCAGTTTGATAATTCTTTGGGCATAATTCCAGATTGCTCTTGACAACGCATTTTATTAAAACAAAAGGTCTTCGTTTGTGTCCTTGGGAGAATAGAAGGGTTCCTACCCCTTGGTCTCATTATTTCTTGAAAGAAGATAGTTTTTAAATCTATCCATTTATCTAAACAGCTGAGGGGTACAGTGGATAAAGCACTGGGCCTGGAATCAGAAAAACTTGAGTTCAAGTATAATCACAGATTCCAGCTAGGTGGTTCTGAGCAATTCACTAAAATCTTCCTGTCTCAATTTACTTAACTATAAAATAGTAAAAATACTAGCACCTCCCTCACAGGACTATGGTGAGGATCAAAGATAGTAATATTAGTAAGATTATTAGCACAATACCTGAGACACAGTAAGCATTACATCAGTGCTTATTCTTTTGCAGCAAGTGTCTGTATGTCTGTCTGTCTCTCTCTCCTACTCTATGTAAATATATATGCATATATATACAAATATTATATATGTAACGTGTATGTATGCATATACACACATATATAACAGAATTTTTAAAAAAGAGTATTTTCCTCCTCACATTAAATAATAGCTATTTAGTGTCCACTCTAAGAGAATGGTTCAGAAAGAAAGAGGAGGGGAGGGGAGAGGAAGGGACAATGGAAAAAAACATTTATTTTACACCTACTATGTACTACCCACTTTGCTAAGGATTTTATAAGTGTTATCTCATTTCATCCTCACAACAATCCTAGGAAGTAAATCATATTATACTCCCCACTTTACAAATGAGGAAACTGAGATAGAGATTAAGTGACTTGTGGAAGGTCGGCCAGGAAATATCTGAGACTGGGTTGAAACTCAGGCAGGACTTCCTGAGTCCAGGCCCAGCACTCTACCCACCTGGATGCCACACCAGGAGTGTCACTTGAACAGTTTAATGTCAGTATCTCTGAGTCCTCTTGTCCATAGAAAAGCAATGTTAAATTAAGTCTTTGTCCTCCTGTGTTGTGAAGCAACCTTGTTTACTACAGATCAATTTAGTTCCAAATGCCTTGCCTGCTATGTACCATTTCTATTCCTCTTTGAATGTCCTGGCGGTCTGAGGATGGCCCACTTCCGACTTTCTGAAGATGTGGACTTGACCTTAGATCACGTTGTATATTTCTGTAATTGACACATATTTATAATCTATATGTGCATTTTTCTAAACATACCATACATGTTTTCACTACTCCAAACTTTTTAGTAGGCTCTCAGAGTAGAGACTACTCTAGGTTTTGTCTCTTTATCCCCAGCAGCTAGCAGAGTTCCTGCCTCTTAGTAGGTGCTTTGCAAAATACTTCTTGATTCATGGATCTACATTTGACTGAAGAATACAGTGAGGCAAAGACAAGGAATGTGACTTGCAGTGTTGAGGCAGGAGACAAGCAAAATCTCTTCTGGGATTGAGCATACTACTCTGCTACTTACATCATAATGTGCCTTGTAAGCAGTTTTCCCAAGAATATAGTCTTATGGATCCCAAATGACTAGGAACATCTCTATCACTGTGGACCACCGCCTAAAGATGAGGTTGTAAAGGAAGGAAAGAAAAGAGCAAGACCTGAGACCCTAAAAGCTCCAGTGTCTGTTTCTGCTGCTATGACTGACCAAGCATCCTTCTCTCTGCTTCCCAGCAGAAGAGATTGTGATAGGAGCAAGTACATAGATACATGAATACACGTGTGCAGTGAGAAATATATGTGTACATATGTGCAGCATGTACATAAAATATTACTAGAGATATGTGTTGATATATGTACACAAATATGGTTACGTCTAGATATACATGAGAATCTGTCTCATGAATATTTTCTGTAGTCTAATGATGCCTATGAATTCCTCTTCTTACGACTACTTTCTTAATAATTGAAGGAAATACTGGAACTCAGTTGGAGGTTAGTGAAAATAAAGATAATTTCCCACCCTCCAGTTTCACAGGACAACCCTATACTATTCATGGACCAGATTAAGAGTGTCTGACATAAGCAGAAATATATATACATATATGTACATGAGTATGTATGAATATATTTATTATATTGTAAGCAAATACGTGTGCCTTCCTATTTGTTCATCTATGCATACAGTATGTGTATAGTTTGTAAATGAATACGTACATACATGCACACATATATGTATATGACTTTATAAGTGTATACACTTTTGTCCTGATGAAATATTAAAATCCAGAAGTCCTGTCAGTCCAAACCTCACTCCAATATCCAAATGTAATCTCTGAAAATCTGAAGTTCTTGGATCTCCATGGACAGTTGAGCCAATTTCACTTTCAGAAAATTTCTGTGAGAACTAGAAAGGGAGCTAATGAATCAGATGTCCCCCTGAGTTTATTTGTTCCTGAAGTTACATGAGGAACGAAGACTGATAAGTACCCAAGGATAATGGGAAGGACCAGGGGATTGGGGACGATGGGGATAATAGACTAGACCAATCCAGAAGTAATCCTTCCAATGCCCTTCTGTACAGGTTGGTGTTGAGAGAGAATCAAAGTCTTTACCAGAGAAACACCATTGATAAGCTTTATCTGAACCTGAAGGCCTTGGAGAGTTCATCTCCCGAGGCCAGCATTTGGGAAATCCCCACCCTTGGTGCCTGAAAGCAAATACAAAATCTTTTTGCTAGGCTTACATGATTGGGGGAAGAGGGAGGGGAATATATGGGTAAGAGAGGAGCTGTCCTCAATCCTGCCACTGTTCCATCTCTCATGGCCCAGGGTCTGGCCAGGAGATTCCTAAAAAGGACAGTTACAGGACCACAGGACCAGGCATAAGAGTCACCAGCTACTTGAAGAAGAAAAAGGGAAGTTCTCCATCTGGGGCCTTTCCTTGTAAATATTTGTCATCTTAGAATCAACTGAAGATTTCTCTGAGTTTAACCTTTTCTTTATACAATTACACTGATTCCTTCAAAGTGCACACCTGGAAAACTGGTCACTCGGATATGGGGGGTTGGCAGGGAAGGAATTCCTGCTGCTGTGTTCTGAGGTTTTCTTCTTCCTTTGGAAGCAGGAGCACCCATAACTTTAAGACACTTTTTTCATATGGCCCCAGAAGGAAGGGAGAGTTTTGTTTGGAGTGCTTCAGAAGCCCCTACAGCCCCAAAATGTGAAAGTTCCTGTTTCTCATCCTCTACGTGCAGGCTCCAGGTCAGGGTAGGTGGGGCAAATAATGTGTTGATTTTTCTCCTCTTCTCAGTCTGGATGAACAGACCCACCATTCTTCAGACATTTGACCCTAAAGCCCATAATTTGTCAATAAAGAGAAGATGAAGCTACAGCAGTCGACAAACCTGAGACCTCAGTTAGTCAGGTGTTGGTCAATTACCTGGTCTGGCAGGAGAGGAGGACCTGCTGCTGCTGCTGCTTCATCCTCCTCACCTCTGCCCACTCTCAGAACAATAGTAGCTACTTCAGCGAAGTTTCAGTATCTTTGTGTTCCCAGCACCAAACCCAGTGGTGAAAATGATTCTGGGACCAGGATCTCAAAAGAGGAAGTATTGAGGAAGAGTTTATTGCAGTTCGGCACAGAAAACCAATAAAGAGATAATTGCACTCCTTTCCCTCCTTTATACCGGTGAGCAATTAAGGACGTGAAACACTGTGTAATGCACTGTTGGACTTAGTTCATATGATGGTTAGTTTTTCTGAAATACTTTTTCTGTTTTTTTTTGTTTTGAAAAATTGATTTTGTGTAGGTGAGAGTAGATACAGTGATAAAAATTATGTAAAAGGAAAAATTATTGGTAGAAATTTTAAAATATAAATAAATAAATGAATGAATGAATTTATGAATTAATAAAATAATAAATTTATAGATAAATGTATGCATACATACATTGAATGAACAAAGAAACATCTGTTGCATTGAATTAAGTGGTTCAACCCACCTGTCCACATAAGTTGTAGAAGGAAGCCAGATCACCATGTACTAAAGAAAGAGCAGAAGAGAGGAAAATGAAGGGTGAGTTGGAGTGTGGTCAAAGAAGAAAGGAGAAATGAATGTATCCCAGTCTTCTCCAGAAGGCTCATTTCTGTACTTCACAGTCACATCATGACAAGAGAAAGGGGTAAAAAGAAATGAGTTTTTAAAAGGACTACTGTGTGCCAGGCACAGTCTTAAACACTACATATATTGTCTCATTTGATCCTCTGGAGAACCCTGTGAACTTGGTGCCATTATTGACCTCATTTTCCAGTTGAGGAACCTGAGGGAGACAGATGTTAAGTGATTTGTCCAGGGTCACACAGCTAATGTGACTACTGAAAACTTTGAGCAACATAATTTCTGGATAAATAATAATCAATTTATTAACTATGGGTAGCAAGTAAGAGATTGAAGTTGTTGTCCCCCTGAAGAGCTTTGAATGTTTCAAAAGTCTTTGGGAAAGGAGGTGCGGCAGAGGGTAGAATTCAAATCTACTTGGTTAACAATCAGTGAGGGGGTGGACACAGAGATGGGCAGAAAGACTTCAGCTCCCCCTGCTGAGGGCAGGATGAGGTTCAGTTGCCTCCTGGTATCTGGACAAAGGCATCCATCTCTCCCTAGTCAATAAACGATGAACAATGGTGGGGTAAAAAATAACACGTTTATAAGATTCTGTTTGTAACCTCTTCTAGTGTGGCATCCCATCCATGATTAAAAGCAGGGACTGGAGGATTTGACCATCCTCGTCATCACCAATGTCCTTCAGAGACTAAACAGCTGACAAAGCGATGGTTTCTTAATGAGGATATAGGAAAGGTTAGTCTTAATCCTAATTAATTGGTTACTAATATAAGAGAAATACCTATATCTCTCATTACTAAGTGTCTGAGACTAGATTTTTTTGATTTTTTTTATTTGTTTTCAACATTCATTTTCAAAAAATTTTTGGGATCCAAATTTTCTCCCATTTCTCCCCTCTCTCCACCCCAAAACGCCGAGCATTCTAATTACTCCTATTACCAATCTGCCCTCCTTTCTATCATCCCTCCCTTCCCTTATCCCCATCTTCTCTTTTGTCCTGTATGGCAAGATAACTTTCTATACCCCATTACCTGTATTTCTTGTTTCCTAGTTGCAAGAAAAATACTCAACAGTTGTTCCTAAAACTTTGATTTCCAACTTCTCTTCATCCCTCCCTCCCCACCCATTACCTTTGCGAAGGCAAGAAATTCAATATAGGCCATATCTGTGAAGTTTTGCAAATGACTTCCATAGTAGTCGTGTTGTTGAAGACTAGCTATATTTTCCTCCATCCTATCCTGCCCCCCATTTATTCTATTCTCTCTTTTGATACTATCTCTCCCCAAGAGTGTTGACTTCTAATTCCTCCCTGCTCCCATTGCCCTCCCTTTCATCATCCCCCCTACCCTGTTTATCCCCTTTCCCCCCACTTTCCTGTATTGAAAAATAGGTTTTCATACCAAAATGAGTGCATTTTATTCCTTCCTTTAGTCGAACGTGATGAGAGTAGGCTTCAGGTTTTTTTCTCTCACCTCCCTACTTTGTCATTCCTCTGAAAAGTCATTTAGTTGCCTCTTTTATGAGAGATAATTTGCCCCCTTCCATTTCTCCCTTTCTGCTCCCAATATATTTCTCTCTCACAACTTAATTTCATTTTTCTTAAGAAAAGATCCCATCCTATCCTATTCACCCCGTGCTCTCTATCTGTGTGTGTGTGTGTGTGTGTGTGTGTGTGTAATCCCACCAACTACCCAGATAATGAAAAAAGTTTTCAAGAGTTACAATATTGTGTTTCCATGTAGGAATGTAAATAGTTCAACTATAGTAAGTCCTTCATGATTTCCCTCTTCTGTTTAAACTCTCATGCTTCTCTTCATTCTTGTGTTTGAAAGTCAAACTGTTTTTCAGCTCTGATCTTTTCTTCAAGAATGCTTGAAAGTCCTCTATTTCATTGAAAGACCATTTTTCCCCCTGAAGTATCATACTCAGTTTTTCTGGGTAGGTGATTCTTGGTTTTAGTCCTAGTTCCTTTGACTTCTGAAATATAATATTCCACCCCCTTTCATCCCTTAATGTAGAAGCTGCTAGATCTTGTGTTATCCTGATTGTATTTCCACAATACTTGAATTGTTTCTTTCTAGCTGCTTACAATATTTTCTCCTTGACCTGGGAACTCTGGAATTTGGCCACAACGTTCTTCGGATTTTCTGTTTTTGGATCTCTTTCAGGAGGTGATCAGTGGATTTTTTCAATATTTATTTTGCCCCCTGGTTCTAGAATATCAGGGCAGTTTTCCTTGATAATTTCATAAAAGATGATGTCTAGGCTCTTTTTTTGATCATGGCTTTCAGGTAACCCCATAACTTTAAATTGTCTCTCCTGGATCTATTTTCCAGATCAGTTGTTTTTCCAATGAAATATTTCACATTATCTTCCATCTTTCATTCTTTTGGTTTTGTTTTGTGATTTCTTGGTTTCTCATATAATCATTAGCCTCCATCTGTTCCATTCTAATTTTTAAAGAACTATTTCCTTCAGTGAGGTTTTGAATCTTCTTTTCCATTTGGCTAATTCTGCTTTTGAAAGCATTCTTCTCCTCACTGGCTTTTTGAACTTCTTTTGTCAATTGAGTTAGCCTATTTTACAAGGTGTTATTTTCTTCAGCATTTTGGGGGTCTCCTTTAGCAGGGTGTTAACCTGCTTTTCATGCTTTTCTTGCATGTCTCTCATTTCTCTTCCCAATTTTTCCTCCACATCTCTTACTTGATTTTCAAAGTCCTTTTTAAGCTCTTCCATGGCCTCAGCCCATTGAATATTTATTTTGGATGTTTGGAATACAGAGGTCTTGACTTTTATGTCTCTCTCTGATGGTAAACTTTGTTCTTCCTCATCTGAAAGGATGGGAGAAGATATCTGTTCACCAAGAAAGTAACCCTCTATAGTCTTATTTTCTTCCCCTTTTCTGAGCATTTTCCCAGCCAGTTGCTTGACTTTTGGGTTTCTTGTCAACAGTAGGGTATACTCTGTGAATGTGTAATATCACAGTTCCTCCAAGGTGTCACAGTCCAACGTGATCTGGAAGCAGGAAGAGATTTTTCTGTCCAGAATCCTAGCAGTTACCTCTCCACAGCCAAATGGCCTCCAGTTCCTCCAAGTCAGCACTGGGGGCTGACGTTCAAATAAGTTAATGGGCAGGGATGCCACTCAGTGTGAGACAAAGACCATCTCCCAGTCCACACCTGGACAACTTGAATATCCTCACGACAATGCAACAGAGCGAAGTGTAAATGCGAGTTTAGTTCATCTGGAACCAGAAAGATTTTACTGCCATTTCTGGATATTGATCCTCACTGTGCTCATTGCCATACTTGGGCTATTGGGACACAGTATCGTCCTGTGGCTCCTGGGCTATCGCATCCAGAGGAATCCCTTCTCTGTGTACATCCTCAATCTAGCCAGGGCTGACACCCTCTTCCTCTGTTTCTCCTTTCTGAACTACATGAATGAACTTTTGAGATTTATTTCTTCTCACGTAATAGTCGAAGTAGGATTTTGCCTCCAATACATGTTCTTTGTTATAATCCTAAGCCTTCTAGCTGTGATCAGCACCGAGTGCTTCCTCTCCGTGCTCTTCCCTATCTGGTACCGATATCACCGCCCCAAGAACATGTCTGCCACCCTGTGCACTGTCCTCTGGGCAATGGTCATCCTGCTCAGTGCAGTAGGTTATGCGTTTTGTTTGCACACGTTTTCTGACCCTGTCTGTGACAAGACCATCATCATCTTCCTGTTCGTGTGGTTCATCGTCCTCACCTGCACGCTGTGTGTTTCCAGTCTGACTCTGCTTCTGAGGGTCCAGTGCAGCTCCCAGTGCCAGCAGCTCCTCAGGCTCTACTTCCTTGTCCTGCTCACGGTCCTCGTGTTCCTGCTCTGTGGCCTGCCCATAGGGATCAGTAATTTCACAGAAATTGAGACTCTCTCACCTTTCCTGCCATATTGGTTCCCTCCTATAATGACCTGTGTGAACAGCAGTGTAAACCCCATCATTTACTTCTTCCTGGGCAACCAAAAGTGTCGAAGGAGGGAGCCCCTCAGGGAGGTCCTCCAGAGGGCCTTGGGGGATGAGGAGGTGGGAGGTGGGACAAGGGGCACTCCTCACATCAACACCCCGGAGACATCCTTCTCAGGCTAAGAACAAGACGCTCAGATGAAAGAACCTTTGACATGAGCCACTGTCCCAGACCCAGATGCAGCCTCTTCCCACCTCCCTGACAGGGAAACCAGGATTTCCCTTCCATCCCTTACGTTGGGGCCCAGACTTTCAACTCTAAGTGATGAAGAAACATTTATAAGGTGCCTGCTATGTGTTAGGCAGATGGGCAAGGCAGGGGATGGAGCTGCACAGCCTGGAGTGGGAACTGTGGTCAGGTCTGGCCTGAGACACTTAGCACCTGTATGACCCTCTGCAAATCAGTTAACTTTGCCTCAGTTTTCTTATCTGTAAAATGAGCTAGCAAAATAAATGTAAATCAGTCCAGGGTCTTTGCCAAGAAAACCTGAGATGGGGGTAACAAAGAATCACATGACTGAACAGCAGGGCTATTCCAGGTTCTGCACTAAATGCTTTACAAATATCTATTTTAACCCTCTCAATATACTTGAGAGGTACGTGCTCCTATGACCCCCGTTTTACACTTGAGGAAACTGAGACAGGCAGAGCTTCAGTGACTACATCAAGGTCCCAAAACAAGCAAGTATCTGAAACTGGATTTGAACTCGGATCTTCCTGACATCTGGCCCAATGCTCTGTGCACTTTGGATCCCCCTAGTTTTCTGGAGGCTACTCTACCAGCAGAGTCAGGTCCAGAGTTTCATGTGTCACCAGCCCAGAGGAAGGCTACTCCACCAAATGACCACTGTCCCTGTCCAGAGGAGTAGAAGAAGAGGAAAGACGTCTTCTAAGGGCCTATGTCTCCCTGTCCTCTCCTTGTGAATCTGTGAATGAAGGCAGAGTCAAGGGTCAGACTCCTCAGGGTTCTATGAGCCATGCTCCCCCACCTTGTCTTCTCTCAGACTTGATCCACAAGATCCCCTCCGGCCTCGTTCACCCTCCTCTCTCTAAAAAGGAAAGATTCCAGCTCAGCCAGGTCCCTTCCATTCCCTGCATGTGCTCTTTCCCCTCTCCCCCCCACTCCCATCATCATTGTTCAACAAAGTACTTTTCTGTCTCTAAAGGTCAAGGCTAAGACTCAGCTGCCCTTCTTGCTTCCAGTCTGTTTCTCCAGGGCTCCATCTCTCTGAGTCTCTGTTCTTCTGTGGTTCTGTGACTCTCTCTATTCTGATCTTTCTTTAAGTCTGAATGACCCAGTTCCTGATGAGGGTGGATATTGTAGTGGTGTTACAGGACAGGGTACACCCTAATGAGACCAAAGTTGGGGAAGGGATAAATATCATATATATATGTATATGTATACATATATATATATATCACACCACCTATATGTGTCACACAACACACCTACTCATTACATAAACATGCCACATAGCACATGCACACACATACACATGCATGGAGCAACCACCTCCTATGAAATATCCAGACTGTGAGAGATCATTCAGCCTCCATTTGATCCCTCTACTGACAATGACCTTGCTCTTTCCTCAGTGGTTTCAAGTACTGTGTTTTTTCTGGTCCCCACACAGATGGGTGTAAATGTCTGATTGTTAAAAATTTTTACTATTTGTTTAATCAATTATGTTTATAATTTTCCTTATTTTAAACTATCCCAACATTTCTGCTGTAAATCCCACTTGGTCATTACCTTTGTAGTATACTGTTTTAATCATTTAGCTATAACTTTATCTATATCCATAATTTTCTTCCTCTGTTTTCATTCTTTATGGTTTATGTATCAATATCATATTTGTTTCATAAAAAGACTTTCATAGGCTCCTTCCTTGACTATTATTCCATTTTTTTAATATTATAATTACTTGATCCTCAAATTTTTGATACAATTTTCTTGTAAATCCAACTAGTACTGGAACTTTTTTCTTGGGAATCTCATTTTTGGCCTGTTCAATTTTTTTTCTAAAGTAGATCTATTTAAATATTCTATTTCCTCTTTGGGTAATCTAGGCAATTTATATTTTTGTGAATATTCTTAAATTTCACTTGAAGTGTTAAATTTCTTGGCATGTAATTGTGCAAAATACCTCCTTATCCTCAATTTAATTTCATCTTCATTAGTGGTAGATTCACACTGTTCATTTTAAATACCAGTGATTTGATTTTCTTCTCTCTTCTTAAATCAAATTAACCAATTGCACATGACTGTTATTTTTTATGATAAAATCCTAGTTTATTTATTAATTCATTGTATTTTTCTAATCAATTTTGTCCATCTCCTCTTTAGTTTTTAGGATTTCCAATTTAGTGCTTGATTGAGAATTTTTAGTTTGTTCCCTTTTTCTAGTTCTTTTCATTCCATACTTAACTGCACACCAGAGTCCCAAAGCAAGCATCTGAGGATTTGAACTCAGATCTTCCTGACTCCAGGTCCAATGCTCTGTTCTCTTTGGAGCCCCCTAGATTACTAGAGGCTTCTTTACCTGGAGAGTGAGGTCCACGGTCTGCTGTTCCTCTATTTAATTTATAGAAGTACTTAGACATAAATTTCCTTCTAACTCTTGATTTTTCTGTATCCCATAGGTTCTGGTATGTTGTCTCATTATTCACAATCTTTTAATGAATTTTTAATTGTTTCTATGATTTGTCCTTTAATCCATTCATTCTTTAACATTAGGTTGTTTAACCTCTAACTAGTTTTTAACCTATGTGTCTGTGGTCCCTTATTAAATATTATTTTTATTGCGCAGTGATCTGAAAAGAATACTTTTAATATTTCTGTTTTCTGTTCTCAAATATAAAATGTCATATCCTAACATAAGGACAGTCATTATAACATTATCATAAACTACTACGGGGGGAAAGGTGTATTTCTTCCCATTTCCATTTATTTCTCTCCAGACAGCTATCATGTATAACTTATCTAAAATTTTGTTAACTACTTTCTCATTTATTTTTCATGAAATTGATCAATTACTGAAAGGTGAAAATTACAGTTACCCATTATTATAATACTACTTCGACCTCTCAAATTTTCTTTAAAAAATGTAGATGCATTGTATTTGGGGCGTATAAGCTCAGTATTTTTATTGCTTCATGGTTACTTTTGGTATCTTTTATCAAAATATAATTACCCTGTAATCTCTTTTAATTAGAGCTTTATTAGCCTTACTAATCTTGTCCGAGATCATGATTGCTACCCCTGCCTTTTTTGCACCTGGTGAAGCATAATAAATTCTATGCCAACCTCCATTTTAATTCTGTGTATCTCCCATTTTTAAATGTATTACTTGTAAACAACATATTCTAGAATTCTGATTTTCGGTTCCTTCTACTGTTTTCCATTTTGACTTACCCATCAAATTCAAGTATAATCCTTAATTTTTAAATTAAACATTTAATGAACTTTTAGGTGTTTCTGACTGAAAACACTGGAACTAAATTCAAAATTCGATATAGAAGATTCAGAAGTAATATGAGGAAAAAAAATAGAGACTAATTTAAGGGACCCACTAAGTTAAAATAGTTTACTTCTTAGCTATGACAATGCTATCAGTATTTTTAAGGCTGACATCATTACCAAGGTAGTTGGGAAAAAAGACTGCGGCTGAATTAAGTCTGATGGAGTGAGACTAATAAACAAAATTGGGGAGTAAAAAGTAAAAAAAGAGCAATTGTCTGATACAAATGTGTCATGAAAGGAAGAATTGTTGCAGAGGACACAGATGTGGGGTAAGTATGGTAGTACTGGAACCTTGCTCTCATAGGATATGGGTTAAAAAGGGAAGAAACATCATATATATCTAACAGCGTGCTTTCTAAAAGGCTTGTAAACTTATAAAAAATAAGAGGATGAGGGGACTGAATAAGGGAGGGATTTTTATAAGGGGGTGTAGATTAAAATTTAGGAAGGAAAGGGAGAGAACAAGTGGGGGAATATTTGTGGCATGGGTAGAATGAAGATTAAGAGCTTAATGGGAAAGGATAAGGTAACAGTAGTAAGGTAAAAAGAGGGACTGAGAAGGACAATATAGAGAAAAATAGGATGGAGGGAAATTCACAGATAGGAACTATAACTTTAAATATAAAATAATCTATTTTCATGTCAGTGATGTGTAACATAGAGGAGAGTAAGACGTGAGCTCCACATTTGAAACAAATCCCTTCAGCATTCCTTTGGCAGTTCTGAGAGATGATCAATAAACTTCTGAAGTTACCAGCATTTCATGTGTATTCTTTTGGGTTTCCATTTCCCCAAGTAGGAAGGGAAACACAGGAGCAACAAATATACTTAGTAATCTGTTCCAAAGGAGGAAATTTGATTCAAGGTGAGAGGTCCAAGAGCAGCTAGCAGGAGGATGCTCTCTGACCAAATAGGGGCTGGTAAATTACTCAGGGAAGTGTTTCTGCATAAACAGGGATTCTGGAAAGCAGTTTGGGGAAATTTCTTAAACATTCTTTTAGCACTTTATAATAATGGAAACTAACAAGAACGTTTGGAAATGCCTTTGCATAGCTTGAAAATGGGTCAGTTCCTTAGATCATGCACAGTGTGCTCTATCTTGTACAAATGCAGAACACTGACACCACCAAATGAAAAAGAAATTTCATCATTATATCAGAAGCCAAGAGGATCCACTCAAGGAATCCCTGCCCATCCTCTGAAGAGGAAGATGAAGGTTTTCAGTTCATCAAGCACATCTGGAAGCAGCCTCATGAAGCCTCCAAATGAGTTGTCACAAGATTGGACAGCTTCATCATTTTCTCTAGAATGCAGGTGCTGCTATTTTCCTCATTCAAGACAGGATTAATCTCAGGGGCTTAGAAAAACTGCGCAAACTGCCTAGGGTCACCCATTTAATAAGAGGTAGAGTTTGAATCCAGATTTTCCTGACCTCAAATCCAGGAATCTATTTATTATCCCGGAGTTCCTCTTATAATCCAAGGGAACCAATGCATTGGGATCAAGGCATGTGTAGAAAGAGCAGATTTGCACAAAAATTATGGGATTGTTCCTGGGGCTAAGAAAAGAGTGAGTGAAGTTTCTTATCTACATTATTATCAGGAGATTGACAAAGGAGAAAAGGCAGTATGTGTGACTAGTATTTACTCATTTTTACTTGTCACTCAGTCCCCACATTGTCCACAAAACCATTACTATAGGCCTGCTAGTAAAATGAACCAAAACTTATACCATTTTTGCGGTCATTATATATCTTCTTCTCCTGCCTCTACATACTTTGATCTTCCTCCGTTTCTCACCTTTTCCATGCTTTGCTGAATGCTTTTGTCCTCATTTTTTAATGATTCAGTAGTATTTCTTAGAGAGAGGGAGACACCAGATAACAGACAGAGATGATAATAAAATATACAAAGCAGTTTTGATTACATGAATTTAAACAAGAAATGAGGCACGTAGTAGGCACTTAATAAATGTTTCTTGACAATGCAGAGAAACATGAGAAAACTTAAACTGACGTGAATTTAAATGAAGTGCATGAAGAAATCATGCACATTAACAGCAATAATGCAAATAAAAGGAGAACATAAGAAAGAAATTGAATACAATATTTTTACAATGGACAAGAAACGTAGTCCTAGAATAGAAAATAAACTTCCTACTTTTTTCCAGAGTTGGGGAATTATGTTGTTGCTTTTCATCCATTTTCAGCCATGTCTAACTTTTTGTGACCTCATTTGGATTTTTCTTGGCAGATACTGAAATAGTTTGCCATTTCTTCCCCATATCATTTCACAGATGATGAAACGGAGGCTAACAGGGCTCAGTGACTGAGTCAGGATCACACAGATAAGAAGTGTCTGACGCCAGATTTGAACTCAGGAAGATGAGTCTCCCTGGCTTCAGGCTGAATACTCTATTCACTGCACCTCCTAAGTGTTGAGTAGCTGAGTTGAATTATTTTCTTTTCTTTCCTGATGAAGACTGTCTTTCTGGTTAGGTGAAGGGAAGAGATAGTTTAAAATAAAGATGAAGTGTAAAAAAACCAGAATGTTCGTGAAAATATTTGGGGGAAAACTTAAATGTTATATTACTAGTATAAGAAAAGACAAAAATCACATTTCACAAATGAATTTGGAGTGATTACCAAAAACAGGAAAAGGAAAGGGAGGGAAAGTAACTTAAGTTCCCCTATTTCTCAGTTTCTTCATCTAGAAAAATCAATGTATTGTACTTGATATCCTCTTAGTTCACTTTCAGGTCTATATCTATGTACCTGTGATGCACTGGGGAAAAGCTTCCTTAGGTTAACCCTAGTTCCTTCTCTAAGCTAGAATTTCAGACAAAGCTGGAGCTCAGGAAAAATTACTGGTGACTTAGTCAAGCCTGTTTTATGGAAACATTGGTTGGTAAAATGTTATCTTCAAACAGAGAATATTAGCCAGAGTGGCCATAAAGGTTAGGGATGGGCAGGTCACAAGGCATCAGAGGAAGAGGTGGAGATGAACAGAGTCACTAGAGATGGTTAGATAAGTACCCTGAGGGAACATCATTTAACAGTCCCTGGATTCTGATTGACCAGTGACCTGGCAGGAAATCACAAGATTTTCCACACTTTTGATAAGGCTTGTTCTGTCTCCGAGTCTCATCAGAGTGACCTGATGGCAAACCCATAGTCAGAGGACAGAAGACTATCTCCAGATTAATCAGCCCAGGGAAGTGAAATTTGGTGAGTGATTCTTGACTCTAAACCATTACTATTTGCCTTTTGGAATACAGTATTTAAAGATCTCCACTCATCTTAGTAGTAATTACTAAATCATATTTGATCCTGACTGTGGCTCTTTGGTCTCTGGATTCTTTCTGACTATTTACAGCACATAGTTCTACTGAGGCAGGAAGAGCTCTTTGCTATTGGCTCCTCTCTTCTCTAGAAGCCTGAAACTAAAGGACTCATAAATACATTAAACACATTAACATCCTGTCACATTATAGTCTACGTCAAGTGAACTGGGGAGTGGGAAGGGTAGAATGAATCCCAGCTATGTGGAATTTCAGAAGGACCAACCAGAAAAAGTTTCATTTGTCTTCTAATACTTGATAGTGTCCCTGTTACTCCCAAATTTTCTCTCATCCAGGGAAAACAACCACAATTTTTTCCTATAATCTTGATACATCAACATCCAAGGCCCCTCACCATTCTCATCACCCTCCTGTGTGGCAATGGCAAAGCTCAAGACGTCATTTCTCATATCCTGGATGCGAAGCACTGGACAGACAGGGCAACTCTTCGTTACTAATGTCGCTTTGTTAAAGAGCTATTGTGGGTTTTTTTTTTTTCATCAAAGAGTCAACAACCTCCTTTGTAACATTAGACAAATGACTTAACATCTCTGGAACTCAATGTATTCAACTGTGAAATGGAAATATTCTCTAGAGATTCTCTAAATCTCTTAATTTCTCTAAATTCTCTAAAGGTCTAATTCTCTAAATCAGAATGAAAACTGTTCTCACATCAGAACGTGGTTAAAGAGAGAACAATATATATGTTTAGAAAAGAAGAAAAGTACATATACATATAAATACATATATATGTATATCATGCTTAATTGTAGCCTTCTTGGGGGAGAAAAGAGAAACGAGGAAAAAGTACAATGTAAAAAGTGAAAAGTAGAGAACCAAAGAAAACCTACATGGACGCAAAGAAAAGATGAACAGTTCTGAACACAATGCATAATATTTATTATATAGACTTTCTTGAAATGGAGATTTGTTGGTTCATATTTTGGTTTACATTTATTTACATATTTGTATATTGCTTTATATTGATTGGTTTATAATTAATACGTGGATGAACACAGAAATGTATTTGTCCATATATAAATGAAAAAAGTCTATTGCAGTGAATTAAGTGGTTCAACCCACCCTTAAGTCTGTCCACGAGGGTCAGGCCCTGGTGGATTCCTCTACAGTCTAACGAAAGAGAAGATAGAAATGAAGAATGGATTGGAGTCTCGTTAGGAAAAAGATGAGAGGCAAGTATCATCCTAGTCATCGGCAAGAGGCTGGTTTCAATGCTGCATTAAAACACCATGACAGGAGAAAACATTAAGCATCTACAATGAGTTAATCACTTTGCAAAATTCGATCCTCGGAAGAACGCTATGAGGTAGGTTCTCTCATTAGCCACATTTTGCAGTTGAAGAACCTGAGACAGACAGAGGGTAAGAGCTTTGTCCAGGGCCCCAAACGCAGTAAATGTCTGAGGTTAAATTTGAAATCATTTCTTACTCTAGCCCAGCGCTCTCTGCACTGTGACGCCACCTCGTGGCCTCCGAGAGAGAGAGGGCATGGGAAAGAGGAGGCTTTCACTCCTAAAAAGAGGGAGGGCAGTAAATCTCTGGGACACTCCCTGATGCACTTCTTTGTCTTTATGTTCCCCAGCGCGTCGGAGAGGAGCTTCGTGGAGCTGGTTCCAACCACCATGGCTGTGTCCCCCTCACCTGGGCAGCGGGAAAATGTTTATGACAACACAAGCGTGAGAATTGTAAGTGAGAGTTCAGGTTTTGGTTATCAAAGAGAATTTTATATAAGTTAGTGGATGACGATACCCTCTCTGGTCCTTTAACTGGTCGAGCTGGTGGGCAACAGCATGGTCCTGTGGCTCCTGAACTTCCGCAGCCAGAGGAATCCCTTCTCAATCTACATCCTCAACTTGACCTGGGCGGGTCTCCTCTTCCTTTGTTGTTACTTTCTGATCTTGATAGAGGAACTGATTAGACTTCGGCATTATTCTATCATGTGCGATGTATCAGTTTACCTCGCAAACGCGTTCTGCAACCTGGGTCTCAGCCTGCTCTCTGTAATCAACATAGAGCGCTGTCTAGCCGTGCTCTTCCCCAGCTACATGACCGCCCCAAGAACACATCTGCAGCTGTGTGCGTTGTCCTCTGGGCTTTGACATGACAGTTCTGGGGAGCAGACGTTTTCCTTTTTATTTCTGTTGGGAACTGGGATTTCTGTGAAGCATTGTGGAGATTTCCAGTCGTGTGGTTAGTCCACTTCACCCCAGCGATGTGCGTGTTCAGCCTGACTCTGCTGCTGAGGGTCCACTGCAGCTCCTGGGGCCGGCAGCCCCCCAGGCTCTATCTACTCTTCCATCTCATGGTCCTCGCGTTCTTGCTCTGTGGCTTGCCCAGAGCAATCCAAGAGGCTATATTGAGGTTTCCCCTATATCGCTTACATCGCTCAGATTACCTTACATTGCCTTACATGAGCTGTTGTGTCCTTAAGCTCCTGGCCTGCCTGAAAAGCAGTGCATGCCCATTTATTTACTTCTTCCTGGGCAGACAAGGGCATGGAAGAGGGAGGGAGACGCTCAGGGTGGTCCTCCAGAGGGCGATCACTGACGAGCAGGAATTGGAGACTGAGAAAAGGGACTCCCACCTCACCAACACCCAGGAGACGTCATTCTAATGCTAAGAAGATGATACTGGCTATGAAATGAGCTCTCTCACACAATTGCAGCCCTCCTCCCACCTCCCTGGGTAGGGAGCCAGAATTACCTTGTGTCTTCTATTTGTGCCTAGCTTTTCAACTCTTCTCAGTGAATGAGTTTTTATTAGGTGCCTAATGTATGCCAGACAGTATTCTAAGAGCTGTGCATATCTCATTGAATTCCCACAATATTCTTGGCAACTACTTGCTGCAATGGTTCCCTTTTTACAGAAGAAGAAACTGAGGCAGGCAAAGATTCACTGACTGACCCTGGGTTCCAAAGTTAGTAAATGACTCAGACTGGATTTGAGCTCAGGTATTTCTAACTTCAGCCTCAATGCCCTGTGCACTCTGGAGTTCGCAGATGGCTGGAAGCTTCAGCATATAATTCACTTGGTTGGGGCAAGGGCTTCCTGTGTCACCAACCCAGAGGAGGGTCAGACCAACAGATGATGAATGTCCCTGTTCTGGAGAGTAGAGGAAAGACACCGTATAAGACACCCTGTCTCCCTGTTCTTTGTCAATGTCTTTGTCAATCCATGTAAAAGAAAACATAGAATCAGGAACCTATTCCTCACGATTCTACATGACATGATCCACCACCTTGTCTGAATCTCTCAAGCTTAACCCACAAGCTTTACTCAGGCTTCCTCCCCCTCCTCCAATCAGGAATAGTGAAGTCTTCATCTCAGCAACATTCCTCCCTCTGTTTCGCAGTTCTACTCCATTCCTTTCCCTCGTGCCACTGGGACCATATGAACTGAGATAATATTTCAGTTCATTCATAGATCAAGTCTGGGGCTTAACATCCTCTCTTCTTTTCATTCTGTTTCTCCAGAATTTCCGTGTTTCTCTTTCTCTGTAACTCTTTCTATTTCAATATCCCTTTCACACTGCATGACGTAGTTCTTGATGACTTCTCTGTGTGGGAAAATGTATTTTCAATTTATTATATGATGGGGGACAACCTATTGAGGATGAGGCAGGGAGGGGACACAACATGTAACAATCAGAGACATATCACACACAACACACATACAGCTCTAACATGATGTGCATACTCAGCACACACACACAGAGACACAAATACATACGCACACACACATATACACACACAGACACCACTGATTCACAATCTGCTCTGGAATATACCAACTCTGACCAATAACCTATCCTCGTTTTGAATCCTTCAGTAACAAACTCTTCTCTCTCCTCAGGTTTTTTAGGTCCCACATTTTACCTAGTTCAGTCACAAAATGATAACAGGGAATCTTCAACTCCTCTTGTCATTACTGAAGCAGTCAGCTTGCTTATGAGCATTAAATTGTCACCAAGGCAGGGAGTGTCATGGGCTGCCCATGGTACCTAACTTTCCTTACTCATGTCATCTTAATCCCGAATGCTGATTGACTCTGCCCTCATCTGCTCCCATAGGTGGTGATATGATTGACACATTCCCGGGTATAACCAAGCCCCCAACACTGGAAACTCAAAGAATATAAGACTGTTCCCCAAAGTTGGAAACAGGGAAGGGAATGAGTGTTCATAGAGTGTTCACAATGTGCCAGGCACTGTCCTAAGGATCTTAGAGATGGGACAACATTAAATGATCACAACAACCTTGTTAGGTCAGGACGATTATTGGTCATATTTTGTAATTGAAGAAACTGAGGCAAGTAGAATTTAAGGGTCTTCCCCAGGGTCAGAGAATTATTAATGGTCATACGTCAGAGCTGAAGTCTTTCTGACTGCAGGCATAACAGTCTGCACATTTCAGCTAGTACCTAACACTTCACACTTGTGGTCATTATTATAGGTATTTCCTTTATCAAAGGTTCCTCACTAGTCCACGGAATAAGAGGACATTTTCATCACTGAATCAAAGATTAAGTCCAGGACCATATTTGATTCTGCACTATTCGGAAGCACAACACTTCTTCGTCATTTAGACTAGACTCGCAGGCTTGTGCTGATAATATATGTAAAATAATTACCACAGAGGTTATCACATAGTTCACCTTAGATAAATTTGTCTTCTTCACCCTATCTCCAACTTCAAGGAAAATTAAGAAATCATGACGTTCTTCTGGGACATGTGAGGGTACTTATCATTGAATTTGTGATTTTATTCATCTTGTACAGAGGCCTGGCTTTTCTATCTTTCTCACTTTCTCTCCATCTCACCCCCTCTCCAAGAACATGCGAAGTCGTTGTCCTCCTGTACGAACAGCTTCTTCTGGACTTAGGACAATGTCAGGTGAAGTTCATTCTAATGTTTCCATAAGTAATTAAAGATTTCTATCCTTAAGCATTATATTTGTATTGCAGAGATGTGATTTTTAGTCACTATTGGATTGTGGACCTCATGGCAGTCCTGATACTCTGGGTGTGGTGCAGTTCTTACTAGAGTAGAATATTAGACCTGGAATTAACACTTCTCTAATTTTGATGCCTAAAGGGCATTCAAACTACAAACACCCTTTGATTTAGCAATACCACTACAAGTTCTGTATCCCAAAGAGATATTTAAAAAGAGAAAAGGACCCATATGTACAAAAGTAGTTATACCAGCTCTTTTTGTGGTGGCCAAGAAATGTATATCGAAGGATCCCTATGAGATGGGGAGGAACCCAAAAGCCTGTGTATATGAATGCAATGCAATACTATCATATTATAAGAAATGCATGAAACAAAGTTTCGCAAACACCTGGGAACCCTTACATGAACAAATGCAAAGTGAAATAAGCAGAACCAGGGAAACACTGTATAGAAAAACAGTAACATAATAAGATGATCCTCTATGATTGACTTCAATTTTCTGGGCACTTCAGTGATCCAAGACAAGTCAAAAAGAGTTCCCTTGGAAAACACTGTACACATCCAATAAAACGAGCTGATGCAGTCTGAATGCATATTGAAACTTGCCATTATCAATTTGTTTTTTCATCCTATTTTCCTTTCATTGTTTTTCTTCTTTACAACATGACAAATAGAGAATTCTGATTTTCATAATTGCATATGTACAACCTATATGAAAATGCTTAGTATTTTAGCGGGGGAAGGTGGGGGGAAATTTGGAATTCAAAATTGTATATATAAGGAAAATGTTAAGAACTGCCTTTTTATAATTGAAATTTATCATTGAAAGTTTTTATAATTGAAAAATAAAATAATTTAAAAGAAATATATTGATAAAGGAGAGAATTTAAATGATTCCCTAGTTCCTGTTTTCTGATAGCCCTCATTCAAGCTTTCAAGGTGTCTCTCTCTGTCTCCCTGTCTCCCTCTCTGTCTCTGTCTCTGTCTCTGTCTCTCTGTCTCTCTGTCTCTCTGTCTCTCTGTCTCTCTGTCTCTCTCTCTCTGTCTCTCTCTGTCTCTCTCTGTCTCTCTGTCTCTGTCTCTCTCTCTCTCTCTCTCTCTGTCTCTCTCTCTCTCTCTCTCTCTCCTCTCTTTCTATCTTTTTCTATATCTCTCCTAACTTCCTCCCTCCATCCCTCTGCGTTTTGTATACACACTCCATTTTACTCAGAAACCAACAAAAATGGTAATGTCATTTTTGAAACTGACAAAAAATTTCAGGCAATGAATCGCTGCCCATGCTCAGAAGGGAAGAGGTAAAGACCCTCCCTCAATCACACACATCTAAAAGCAGCTTTATTCAATTTTTGCTTGAGGTGGCTCAAGAACGGACAGGACCCTCACACCACCTAGATTGTAAGCACTTCTATTTCCCCCATTTGAGACATATTGAAGCTCAGAGAGGTGGAAAGAAGCTACATTAATTGTCCAGCATGACAGTAAGTGTCAGAATTGGAACCCAGATTTTCCCCCTTTCAATTCCAGGCATCTAATCACTATACCACGGTCCTTCACATAACCCAAAAGAATTTAGGCATTGAGCCTGAAGCATGTGCAGACAGAACAAGTTTGCACTAAATTGATAGGATTGTTCCTGGGGCAAACAAAACATTGAGATTTATAATCTGCACTGATGTTGGGAAGTGATAAAGAGCAAAGACAGTACAAGGTAAATGCACTTCCTTGCATGCCTCTAGCATGTAAGATAATTTTCAGCATTCTTACTCTCCATTTCCCATTTTCCCAGGGCATTCATCTTTTGAATAACCATTTTTAAAAATATTGCAAAATCATTGATTTCCTTCTACACCCCCTTTATATCTAGTATCCTTCTCACTGCCCATTTAAGGGTAAGGTTCTTAGAAGATACATGTGTCACCTTGATATACAGAAAGATAAACAGTTTAATCATACTGAGTGCCTATGGTGTCCTATTTCAGGTTTATTTTTTACACTGCACTTGAATCTTATATTTAAATAGGGAAATTTTCTATTCAGCACTGATCTTTTTTTTTTAAATTAGGAATGCTTGAAACTTGTCTATTTAATCAAATACTTTTTTTCACTTGAAGGATCATACTGAGTTTGCTGGGTCAGTTATTCTTGATGTAAAATCAGATCTTCATGATTCCAGAATATCAGATTCCAAGGCTTCTTCTCCTTTAATATAGTCTCTGTTATATCTTGTGAGATCCTCACTGTGGCTCCATGAGATTGGAATTGTTTCCTTCTGGATGCTTGAACTATTTTCTCTTTGACCTGGGAGTTCTAGAATAAAATACTCCTGGGATTTTTCATTTTTTTATTTCTTTTAGGTAAAGAAACAAAAGCAACAGAAAAAATTATGAAAAAAACAACTACTTGTCCTTTGTTTGGGAGAGGGTCAATGTCATCGTGGGGCTCATACTTCAATTAGATTTTAGTGATTGTAGATTTTTTAGATTTTAATTTGACTCTTAGTTTCCAGTGTATTAGTACAGTTTTTCTTGATAATTCCTTGAAATGTTATGTCTAGGCTCTTTTTATACTGCCTTTCAGGTAAACCAACAATTCTTCAATGGGGTTTTCTGGATATATTTTCCAGATCATTTGTTTTTTAAGGCATTATTCTACTTTTTTATATATGTTTCAGTTCAGGAGTTTGATCCCTCTTTTACTAAATTGTTAATTACCTTGGACTTTGTGGACTCTTCAGCGACAACTAGATCCTTTATTGTGATGACTTGCTCTTCAGTCAACTCGCTCCTGTGGCTCATAGAAGCTGTGGCATGTGCAGTGGTCAAATTCCAGTAAAGCAATCTTAGCAGATAACCTAAACCAGGTCAAGTGTAACCAACACACCTCAAACCCACTAGTCAGGTAGGTGGATATCTGTCTCAAGAATGTGAAAACTGCCCCCAGTGCAATGAGTGAATTAGGAAAATTTGTTTCAATGTCCAAGAAGATAGATGATGAAGGAAGTGCTGTGTAGTGCTTAAATCTTGGTCAAACATCAACGATTCCAATACGATTTCCTGCTTCTGGGACTACTGTCAGTCATCTTGACTTTTATCTTGCCATTGGACTGCAATGATTCCAGAAAAGAAAGTGAACCGAAAGATTTTGTGCACCTCTCCTTTACTTAAGTCTAATTCACACATGAATCAAGACATCAATCCATGAGATCACTGGCCCTCTTTAAAACGAGGAACAAGCAATTGTCGTTTCATAATTTCTTTGGTGGCTATCAATTATTTCACTATTGTTATCTAACTTTATTGCTTGATTTTGAACAGCACTTTTTACCTCTTCCAGGAATTCTCCTTGGCCTTTGTGTAAAATTCATTTTTTTTTTTTTGAGGCTTTCGTTGTATCCGTTTTGACTTCATTGTCTTCCTCTGAGTTTGGGTTTTTACTTTACTTGGTGACCATAGTAGCCATTTATGGTCAGTTTTTAAATTGTTTTGTATATTCCTCACCCTTTAGTATATTTTGAAATCTACTTGTTTGAAGTGAACACTGGTACTTCTGGTGCAAGGATTACTGAGCCCTCTTTAGGGTTGCTTACCATTTTTTGATATTCATTTGATTCGCTGAACTTTCACCTGTGACTCCAAAAGGCTGAACAATGCGAAACAGCCACAATCCAGTGAAATATTTTGACAGATACGCTAAACCAAGTTGAAGGCAATCAAGATGGCTCAAATTCATTAGTGAGGTAAGGGGATATCTACCCCAAGCATGTAGATGACAGCGTTATCTTCCAACAGCTATGAAAGTGGGTGAAGTAAATGCTGTGAAGCACTTAGAGATTGGTTAGACACCAAAGATGCTCTGGTCACCCGTTATATTCATATCCACTACCAGTCGTCCTGACTTTTTTTTTTACCGCTGAATTCTGATTACTCTGGAAGAGAATTTGAGACCAATGACTTTCACACAACTCTGCCTCACTCATACGCAATTGATGCGCAACTCAAAAGATATTCTCACTTTTTTTCCGATTTTCATCAATCTCAAACTTCTGTGGTGACAGTCAACTGATAAAACAGCACTTGTAAGTACATATGGTCCCAGGATATAGGGTCATCTTCTCTTTGGATTGGAACAGAGGCCCATAGTAGAGACCCATGTTTCATGCCATCTTCTAGGCACTCAGTAGGGTCTTCCCTTATCTGACCCCAGCTTATATTCAAAGTCAGGACCTCAAAGAAAGCAGGTGGCTCAAGGAAAGAGCCTGATCACAACATAGGTCTGGGTTGTGTAACATGTGGTCAAGGCCCTTAACATGTTATCAAGTGTGGCCATATGGGGTAATAATGGGCAAATCAGAAGGCATCATAGAAAGAAGGACATGAACAAAATCATGAATAGATGTTGAGATAATTCCCCTGATGGAGTCACTTTTTAATACTTATGGGCTCTGATTGGACAGTCCTACTACACCAGAAACCACAAGAATATTTTTAAACTCTTTATGCCACTTGCTGTCAC
This sequence comes from Notamacropus eugenii, assembly GCF_028372415.1. Classification (NCBI taxonomy): domain Eukaryota; kingdom Metazoa; phylum Chordata; class Mammalia; order Diprotodontia; family Macropodidae; genus Notamacropus; species Notamacropus eugenii. Next base: position 24,123,466 of record NC_092873.1, read on the forward strand.
CTGACTTTTGAATCAGAAGTTCTCAAAGGTAGATCCAGGTCCAGAAAATAGAGCATCATATCCAGGTCAGTCTCCCCATGGATATACCTTCTCTTCAGGGCACATCTGTTCCCTCTCCACTGAATGAAGTGGGGTAGAGGGGAAGAGGAGGGTTACATTGCAACCTTTGGAGATTGTGGTAACAATGCCATAAGGCTGGGTTCTCTACATTTGTGGAAACATTTTTAAGGGAATCATTGATAGAGCAGTAAATGCTTGTTATTCTGTCCCCATTCCCTTATCCCTTTACATTGGTTTGTTTATATTTGCTGTTTCAACTGTCCCTTCATTCTCTCTAACTGTACCCATATAGGAGAAGACAATCTAATTTTAAAAGGGAATGGGTGAAAGAGTTCCTCTCAGCTCTACTGAGAAAGGGCATAAGCTGAAATAAGGGGGCATTGCACGGGTATCAGAAGAGATTTCAGGGGGTGTAGACAAAATAAATGTCTACTTCTTCTCTCCTTTACAAATTGCAGGAATCACGATTTTTCTGTTACCATTCTGACTCTGTTCTTAGAATTATAATGTCTCGGAGTTAGCAGGGCAATCAGTAAAACTGCCAAGTAATGAAAAAATCCCTTTTACGACCTCCAAATACTCCAGCTATCTCTTTTTCCTCCCTCATTTCATGGAAGGGAGGATGTTAATCATTAATTACAAGGCTAGTGTCCCTGCGTCATAGAAGAGAAGTTGGAAAAGACTTCAGGGAAGGTGGATGCTTCTCAGTCCACTTTGACCCTTTGTCTAGTAATAAATGTGTGTAATTCAAGGTTATTGATAGGGATTCCATTGTCACTCTAAAGCTTACTTCTGTGTTCTACAAGAGCTTATGCTCCAGTATTTAAAGGGCTGTCAGTTGGAAGAGGGATTAATCTTGCTCTTCTTGACCCTAGAAGGTAGAACAAAGGGGAATGACTAGAATTTACTAAAATTGTGGCTTGTTGTCAGGAAACACTTGCCAACAATGTCTCTGGTGCAGTGGGAAGCTTGCTCTGCAACATGGTGGATTCCCCCTCATCACTTACCTTCAAGTGACTCTCAGTTTTCCACCTGTTGGAAATGTGTTCAAAGGGATTTATTTACATTTGTGAGTTATACTAGGTGCTTTCAATGCCTTTTATAAAAATATGGCTCCAATTTTCTGAAATTGAGAGATGAAGTGATTTTCATTTTTAATGTTTGCTGAGACTGTATTATTTCCAAGATAGACTATCATCTATATAGTCACACAAAAGAACTTTTGGGAGCAACATTCTTTCCACACCTCTGTCTACTTGAACTATCTTGTGAATAGTTTTCTTCCACAATTGCCTTCTTGAACATTTTAATTAAGTTAGATTGTACTTGATTTTCTTCTGTTCATTTTTTATTTCCTGATTCTCAGTGTTGCTTGGTTTGGTGATTGTATCATTGTATTTACTGAACATCTGGAAAAGGAAGCAGTGATCTCAAAGAGCCAACTTGACTTTTTCATAGTCATTGCAGACTCATTGTGTTTCTTTTAGGGAAAATTAATAGACTGGCTTGCAGTCTCAGATAGGTCAAGGATGCAGTACTCCATCTGTCCCAACCTGAACCTGAACAAGAATCCTGTTCACAGTCACACATAACAGGAAGTGAGACAGACTACCCAAATATCCCCAATAAGGGAGACCACCTGCAGTAATCCAGTTCACTACGGATGGTTTCAATTTGGAGGAGGTTCCACCCCTCTCCACATCTCTCAGTAGGCTGCTCCTATTGCTCCTCCTTCCAACTCTAGATCAAAGTACTACCAATATAATACCTGCCTACCTAAAAACCCTTCATATACTGGAAGACAGATATCCTGTGATTCCTTACCCGTCATTTCTACAAAGATGTCATGGGTTCAGTAGAAGTTATTACTCAGTATTTAGCAAAGCATTGTCCTAAACATTTGTCTCCCATCTTGCCTATATAAAAGAAAGATGAGTGAGAAAGATGACATGATGTTGAGGCAGTTAAGTGGTGCAGGGAATAAAATACTCTGTCGCAAATAAGGCAAGAGATGAGTTTAAATCCATTCTCAGACACAGTAACTTGGTGATCTCACAAACCTGCTTTCCTCAGTTTCCTCATTGTAAAGAGGAATAGTAATAGAAATTATTACCCAAGTTTGTTTCAAGGATCAATTAAGATAATGGTAAAAGCCCAGAATGTAGTAAATGTAAAATAAATGTTAGCTATTCGCTCCTTTTTTACCTGTGAAATTGAAAAACTCTTTAAATTTCTTTTCATGCAGAAAGTTTCAACGTTGAAAGTGGCAAAAAAGTGTATTTCTGTTTAAGGATATTTTTATATTAATTCTAAAAGCAGATAAACACCAAGGACATTGCCTAAGCCATAGAAGGCATGTAATACATGATGATGGATTACTCAGCACTCTTTATAGATGAACCTTTTGATACCACAAAGGAAAAGGAAAAGAGCTATCTCTAAATTGTTTTTAAAAGACTGATAACATATGAGAGTCAAGACACAATTTTATGACAGTATGTGGGCAGTTTACGGCAGAAAAATGAGTAGTAATCTAAATTTGAATTGTATACGCACATATACATATGTATTTATATAAATATATATAAACTTGGGGGAAAATTCGCCTTCATTTATTGAGAATATTATATTGGCTTTGCTGTAAAGAGGGGAGGATAATATTTTAGTTATTACACACTGGAGAATTAGGTATATAAACATATTTTTAAAGACCCTAAAGTTACTATAGCACATTGGAGACTGCAAACTGGGGAAACTATATGGTAATTCAGGTCATCTGCACAGACATATTTCAAGATTAAAGAGGATAAAACTGAAAACAATGAGAAATCTCTTCATGATTTTGAGATACAGGATTTCCCAAAGACTATTGACTACACAGTGGATGTATGGAGTTGCAGCTGTTTAAAAGAAGGTGAGTCACTGAAAGTCCCAAGAGTCTACTTTAAGTAATTGAAGTATGAGACCTTGGGAGAAGATAACCTAGTAGAAAAATCAGGGATTAGGAGAGCAAAACCTGCTCTGTGGGAGGTCTAGGCTTTAGGAACTAGGAGCTAGGAGAAGGCGTCAACTGAGTGACTTCTGATGGGTGGAAGAGAACATAGATTTCACTAAGCAAGAGCTTCAGTGAGAGCTAGTTCAGGTCAGTCACCTAGAATTCAGAGGAGGGAAGTTTTTCATCCAAGTCTGTTGCTCTCAGCTGCCACCTCTGTGTTGAGGAGAAAAAGAAGAAGGGTCTTTGGAGCAGATTTCTAATTCTGGTGAGGAAGACTGGTTGTGTCTGCCTGGGTCAGAGGTCACCTGTATTTTATAGCTTGCTCCATTCGGATTGAGCAACAGAGTTTACATTTTAATGAGGGAGACAAACCATATATGAGTGATCACTAAGAGGGATAGTTTGAAAAAGTTACTGGGAAGGCAGGTACCATCTGTAGAAACCCAGAACTTTACAGGACTCTCCATTCTCCTGCCCTGACAACTGCTAGAACTCCACCTCTTCTGTGCCATCTTTCCAGTGACACACAGATACCTGAAGCCCTGGGACAACAAACCTGATGAGGTTCACCTGTGGACAATGAAAATGAGCACATACTGACTCCCCAACAGTAGAACGCAACCAAATGGTTATATCCAAACTCGGAGGGTTTGAGACTTACACCTTTTGAGATGAAATGAAATGTCTTTAATCGTCTCTGCAGCTCTTAAGCTCTCATTTGACTTAATTTGCCTCTGTACAATCATCTGTTCGCAATATAATGCAACAATGCAATGTGTGACAGTTTCACAATCAGACAATCACTTTTAAGTCTTTATATCATACTTTTGTGTATTAAATATAACTGTTAATTAGGGCTAGGTAAGAGAACGGGGAGAGATGTTAGTTCAAAAAGGCCAAGGTCTCCCATTGCATATGGGGCCATTTCCAGTCACCCTAATTTATATCTGGCCCCTAAACTCAGCTGACTCTGGAGAGAAAATGAGACTGGTGACTTCGCATAGCCCTCCTTCACTTAAATGCAATTCACTGGCATGTTGACATCACCTTTCTGATGCCGTGGTCTTATTTGAGAAAGAACAACAAACTACAATTATTAACAAAAAAGAAATCATAGCACTAATATGCTAAAATAGATTAATAAAATCTAAAATAGGCGACAATCAATATATGAACCTGGGTCATTCTATCCCACCATTGCATTGCAAGTTTTCACTGTTTCCGTTGTTCCCATGGAAAGAGAAGAGAGATATTTATAAGGGCCGGGCTGGGAAATGTAAGAGGTAGGAAAATCCCTTTGTTTTAGGTACCTTGGAACTAAATGAACAAATTCCTCGATGTTTAACATACTTCTAGTCCACCATAGCAGTCCCTTCCCAATGATTCTGAACCACACTTTGCCATTTATCAAATGCCATCCTCTGACTGCCTTCATGTCCATGTCTTTCTTCTCACACACATACATATTTGTGAATATATATGTATATAAAGCATTTATGTGTATCTCTATAAACACGCATATTCTCTCATTTTACTGGGTGTTTCTATTTGTTTCTGTCTGTACACTCCTGTGTCCTTGAAGAGGATGATTGCTAATACTTTCTGTGACCCTAAAAGGTTTTGCTTATATTTAAACATATTTTTTAAAGTCTCCCTTCATGATGGAGAGTAGTATTATTGAGAGTAGTTAGATGATTTCAAAACTGATTGAATTGTCAGGTAAAAATTTAATCATGAATCTTTTGACATCAACTTGATTGGAAGACTCCAATGTAGCACACTAGGGATGGCTTTATCATTTTTATCAACAAAATTAAACAAAGGCATAATTCACATTCAAAAATGCAAGTGACAAAAAGGAGGGAGGGGTAAAGATAGAAAATATTTTAGAGTTAACAAGATCTAGAACAATCTAGAAAGACTACAAACTGAGGTGGGGAGGAGTAGAATAGGAGACCTGGACTTCAAAACACTGAACCCTCGGAGAGACTGACTCAGATCCTTCTCCTGTCCTTTAATGTGGACATAGAAGGCATTTTGTGGCATTGTCTGTTTGTCCTACCCGAGGTTCTGAGAGGGATCCCACACATTGTCTGCAGGCCTGACTCGGGACAATGAGCAGGGAGGCAGGAGAAAGAGGAAATTCGGACAATAAAGCAATGGTTTAGGAGACCCTTAAAAGCCTCACGTTGTGTCCAGGGGGTATTTGAATCCTTTGTTTAAACCTCAAGAGTATTCAAGGAGCCTGAGCTTGGAGTGAACTCATGGCCCCTGTGGGCCCTCTGTCCCATGTTTGCAGTTCTGTGTGTCTGAGAAAGTCTAGAATATCAAGTAGAGACTGGAGAGAGGTAGATCGGAGAAAAATAGGCATTTGTTGGGGGATCATTCTTTCTAGGAGTCAAGCCACCCTGGAAAAGAAAAAAGGCAGAATTTTCCCACAGAGGTTCTCCTTAATTTGCACATTGGACATCCCCTTACTCTACCTAAATGGAACAAAGAAGCAAAGGTCTCATATTACTACATGTTTTCATATGCTGAATTGACTCTAACTTCACGTTAGTGACTTTTCCCATCCATGTTTGAAAAACAATCCCCTCTTTAAGACACATGGTAAGTGAACATCTAACTATGGCCAAGGAAACTCTGATTCAACATTTCCAGTCGTTTCTTAACCTGTTCTACAATTTTCCATCTCCATTCTCACTTTTGCCATAGATTTCCCTATTCAATGGAATGTATTTCTGTACCCCATTGTGCACCTTTCTGCATGTGTTTATGTTATGTTCTACTTTGATCAGTTCAGGAAAGAGTGAGGCTCAAGAGTCTGCCATTCCCCACCTTTACCTATGCCTTCTTTTTCTACATATCTACTTTCATATACTGATTTTTTGAGAAAATTGCCAATTTATTTCCTTTTGCTCCTCCTCCATCCACCCAGTGTATTCCTTTTCCCTTCCCTTTTCTTTCTTTCCTTGGGGTCACCAAGAAAAAAATAAAAGACTTTCCAGTCTTTTTTCTTATTAGACTCCCTCCAAGTCCACTGATGATGATCACTTTCAGAAGGTACACGTGTACCATCTGTACATAGCAGAACGCAAGCAGCTAAGTTTTGTTTGCTTTTTATCATTATTCATTTCTGTTTGTTCACCTTTTGATGTTTCTCTTAATTTCTGAGTTTGAACTTCAGTGTTTCTATATAATCTTGATCTTTTCATCAGGACTTCCTGGAAGTCCTCTATTTAATTAAATGTTTCCTTTTCACCTGCAGGATTACATTCATTTTTGCATTATAAGTTCGTTATGACTATAAGCATTTACCATTTGCTTTCTGTCATATCTTATTACAAGTTCTCTGCTCCTAAATAAGATGTGATCCTGATTGTGGCTCCTCGCTGCTTGAATTCTTTCTTTCTTTCTTTTTTTGCAGTGATCTTCCACCCACCCCCTTTGACTGGGAAACCTTGGATTTTGGCCATAATGTTCCCAGAATTTTTCATTTGGAAGTTTCTCTCCTGAGGGAACCAACACATTTTTTCAACTTCCACTTTGTTCTAAGTTCTGGTCCTAGACAATTCAGCAATTTCATTTTAAGATTTCTTTTTCTAATTTTTCATATTACTGATATTTTGATATTATTCCTTAAGTATTTCCCAGTTACATGTAAAAATATTTTCAACCTGGGCCCTAGCAGTGAGGAGCAGTCTTGCTTTGAATCTTTAACCTCACCCTACTGACAGAGAATGCCAATCTGCTTATTCCCAGTCTCTCCTCCCAAGCCTCTGGTTTAGTCTGAGTGCTCACCACATCTCCTTGATTTATGTCCTCTCAGTCTGAAGAAATACCCTGGTTCTGTCTTCCTCATCTGTCCCTAAAGGGTAGCATTTGTCAATACAGATGCAGTAGAAGACGAAAGAGAAAAACAAAACAACCTGATACCTGCAGTTGGTCTGGTTCTGCGCCAGTTTTGTATAAAGTGATCACCTGCTACTGCAGGCTCCTCCCCTCTGCCCACCCACATTAAAATATGACTTGCTGCAAGTAGGGACAACTTCATTTTCTTTGCGCTCTCAACGCCAAACCTGGGGCAAAAAATGATTTTCCTCTCTGTGCCCTACACACACTAGTGTCTATTGAAGTTTTGCACAGCAAAGCAATGAAGAGATCTTTACATTTCCTTCCCTCCTTTCCAGAGGCGGGTGATGAAGAGTGTGGAATAATGTGCATACTGCTGGATTTGGTTAATATGATGGCTAGCTGCACTGAAATATTTTTCTCTTTCAATTATTGAATTGAAAAAGATGGACTCTGGAGCAGAACCAAGATGGCAGAGGAGAAGCATTGTCCTGCCTGAGCTCTCCCCCCGCAAAGCCCTTAAAACACCTGTAAAAATTGCTATAAACAAGTTCTAGAGGAGCATAAACCGCAAAATGACAGAGTGAAACAGATTTCCAGCCCAAGACAACCTGAAAGGGTGACAAGAAGGGTCTATTGCACCAGGCTCAGAGGAAAGCACAGCGCATTGAGGGCCACGATGAGTGGCATGGACAGGACTGTGGCAAGCTGCAGGATGCTGAATCACAGGCAGCTGCTGTGGTTTCCAGATTTCTCAGCCCACAAATGGCAAAGAGAGCTTCAAAGGTCAATGACAAAGCTCTTTCACCTGAAAGAAAGTGGAGTGTGGTTGTTCCCCAGTCCCAGGGTGGTGGCAGTTACAGTCTCAGCACTTGCCATTTCTGGAGCTCGTGCCCTACAATTGGTGGAGGAACCGAGCAGCTGATCTGGTTCTCACTCCTGAGTGATGGTCCTGTGGTGAGGACAAGCGCTGGTGTGGGGGAGCTGGTGGTGGCTGTCAAGAGGGAATCCTATATAGAGTTCAAGGGCAGAAAAGAGTACTTGTGATTACTCACAGACAAGAGTGCAGTCCAGGACAGGAGTTAACACCTATCCCTTGACTATGCCACTGTGGAAGAACTAAGAACTTACAGGTCCCTAGAACAGCTACACAAACTTCTTAAGCCTGGGATAGCATATACTTCACTTGACAAAGGACTCAAAAGTCAAGTAATTAGCTGGGAAAATACCTCGGGATGGGGAATAAGATTATAGAAGTTTACTTTCCTAGTGAAAAGGTATTCTTCCATCCTTTTGGAAGAGGAAGATCAAAACATACAATCAGAGGAAAACCAAAGCATCCAACTGGAGGAAACAGCAACATCAAGGCTATTACATCCAAAGATTGCAAAAAATATATGAAATGTTCTCAGGGAATGGAAGAGCTCGAAAAGGATTTTGAAAATCAAGTAAGGGAGATGGAGAAAAAAATGGAAAAGAAGGCCCAACAGTCCACTGAAGAAAATAGTTCTTTAAAAATTAGAATGGAGCAGATGGAAGCTAATGACTTTATGAGAAAACAAGAAATTATAAAATAAAAACCAAAAAAAAAAGAAAAATAGAAGACAATGTGAAAAATCTCATTGGAAAAACAATAGACCCTGAAAATAGATTCAGGAGAGATAATTTAAAAATTATTGGTCTACTTGAAAACTATGATCAATAAAAGAGCTTAGACAACATCTTCCAAGAAATTTTCAAGGAAAACTGCCCTGATATTCTACAAACAGAGGGTAAAATAGAAAAGAAAAAAAAAATCACTGTTCACCTCCTGAAAGAGACCCCAAAAGGAAAACTCCTAGGAATATTGTAGTCAAGTTCCAGACTTCCCACATCAGGGAGAAAATATTACAAGCAGCCAGAAAGAAACAATTCAAGTATTGTAGAAATACAATCAGGACTACACAGGACTCACCAGGTCCTAAAGTAAGGGATCAAAGGCCTTGGAATATGATATTCAAGAAGACAAAGGAGGTAGGATTAAAACCAAGAATCACCTTCCCAGCAAAAAAAAAGTATGATATTTCGGGGGGGTGGGCGGGGCAGGTAATGGAATTTCAATGAAATTGAGGACTTTCAAGAATTCTTGTTGAAAAGACCAGAGCTGAATAGAAAATTTGACTTTCAAATACAAGAATCAAGAGAAGCATGCAAAGGTAAATAAAAAAGAGAAGCCTTAAGGAACTCATTCAAGGTTAACTGTTTACATTCCTACATGGAAAGATGAAAAAAGACTTTTTTCAGTATTAGGGTAGTTAGATGGAATATATGTATATATGTAGATGTAGATGTGTATGGGCATACATTTATGTGTATATTATGTGTATGTATAGGTGTAGATATGTCTGTGAGTGTTTGTATGTATGGATATATGTATATACATATATATGCATGTACATATGAATACATATACATGTGTATATATGTGTGTGTGTATATATATATATATATATATACACACACACACACAAACACACAAACATAGACAGAGGGCACAGGGTTAACTGACTATGAAGGGAAAATACCTAAAAAATAAAATTTACTGGTGATTGGAATGTACTAGGAGTAAGAGAAAGGAAAAGGTAGAATGTAGCAAATCATCTCACATCTCACATAAAAGAAAAAAGAAAGACCTTTTACAATGGAGGTGAAGAGGGGAGAGATGAAAGGGAATGAGTGCCTTACTCTCATGGGAGTTGGCTTAAGGAGTGAATAACATACATTCATTTGGGTATGGAAATCTATTTTATTCCGCAGGAAGACAGGGGGGACGGTGATAGGAGAGGGAAGTGTGTGTTCATCCTTCGTTGCAGAAGAAGATCATGCCATCGCAGAAATAATGACATAACTTGCACTTGACTTTGTTTTTGAGTGAGAGAGGGCCGTACAGGTCACCAGAATCACTTCTCCTCCAGAATCATCTGAATCCAGTGACCAGATATTCATCAAGATGGCTAGAGATGACCCAGGATGAGGCAACTGGGATTAAGTGACTTGCCCAAAGTCACACAGCTAGTGAGTGTCAAGTATCTGAGGTGAGATTCGAAGTCAGGTCCTCCTGACTCCTGCACTGGTGATCTATCCACTGCACCACCTAGCTGCCCCAGAAGAGGGAAGATAATAGAAGGGGGAAAGTGATAATAAGAAACAAACACTATTGTAGGGGCACAGGTCAAGAGGAGGAATGGAATAAATGGAGGGAAGGACAGGACAGAGGAAAATGTGGTTAGTGTTTCACAACATAGCTATTATAGAAGTGTTTTGCATGGCTACACATGTATAACATATTGAATTGATCCCTTTCTCAATGAGGGTGGGGAGGAAGGAGGAGGGGAAAGAATATGGAACTAAAAGCTTTAAAATGAATGTAAAAATTGTTTTTCCATGCAACTGGTAGATAATATGTACAGGCAATTAGGTATAGAAATCTATTTTGACCTGCAGGAATATCCAGGACAGGGGATAAATGAAGGGGTGTTGAAAGAAGGGAAAGCAGATTGGAGAAAGGGATGGATGGGGTACATGGTATCCTGGAGTGGGGGTGGCAGAGATGGGGAGAAAGGTGGAATTCAGATTCTTGTGGAAGTGAACGTTGAAAACTGAAAAAAAAAAAGCTATATATATTTTTTTGAAAAATGGATTCTGGTTGGGGGTATGATATTTAACATTTAAAATTATGTTAAAAAAGGAAAGAAAATCTGTCAATAAGTATTTAGAACTATGAATGGATTTATCAATTTATGACAGAATTAATTAGTAAATGAACAAATAAATGCATTTGTCCCTACATAAATGAAAAGAAGTCTCTTGCATTGAATTAAGTGGTTCAGTCCACCCTTAGGCCTGTCCACACAAGTTGTGTAAAGGATGAAGCCAAATCTCCATATATTAAAGAAAAACAAGAAGAGAGAGGAAAATGAAGGATGACTTACTTTGTGGTCAGAGAAGAAAGGACACACAAGTATAGCTCCATTCAGCTCCAGAGCCTCATTTCTAAACCTCACTGTCACTTCACGACAAGAGAAAAGGGGAAAGGGGAAAATGGAATGAGCTTTTTTTAAAGGTCTGTTTTGTGGGAGAAACAGTCTTAAATACTTTACAAATGTTATTTCATTTGAACCTCTGGAGAACCCTGTGAACTTGGTGCTATTATTGGCTTCATTTTACAGTTGAGGAAACTGAGGGAGGCACATACTGAGTAGCTTGTCCAGGGTCACACAGGTAATGTGAGTAGTGAAAAGTCTGAGAGACATAATTTCGGGGTAATTAATGATCAGTTTATTAACTATGGCTAGCAAATAATAGATTGAGACCAGTGGTCCTCCTGGAAGGCAAAGACAGCCCCTGGAGAGCATTTAATGCTTCAAAAGTCTTTGAAAATCAGAGTATTCCAGAAGGAGAAATCAACTCTGACTGGTTAACAATCGAAGAGTGGTGGAAAAGTAGGTGGACTGAAAGCATTCAGCTCCTCATGTTGAGGGTGTGATGAGATTCAACTGCCTCCAGATACCTGGACAGAGGCATCCATCTCTACCCAGTCAAGGAACAGAAAACAATGGTGTGGTAAGAATAATATCCATATCAGATTCTCTTTGTAAGAACTTCTAGTTGGATGGGGCCCTACCTATGATGAAAAACCATGTACCCTGAAGATTTAGGCAATCCCATCCATCAGTAATGTCCTTCAGATACTGACTGAAAAACCTACAGGGAGCTGGTTTCTGAAAGGGGAAATAGGAAGGGGAAGTTGTTATCCTAATTGAGTAATTCTCATTAATATGAATGAAATATTAATTTTTCTCCTAAGTGTCAGAGACTAGATTTTAGCTCATTTTTACTGCATGTCCATACTTCTGTGCACTGTGATGCAACCTAGCTACACTCCAGAGTGAGGGAGTGGGGAAGAGGAGGCTCTAATTGAAGGTAAAGATTGGAGGAAATCTCTGGAAAAGTCTCTGATGCCCTTCCTTGTCTTAGTCTCCCCCAGGTCTGCAGTGAGGGGTTGGGCTTCCTAGGACTGGGATCAAGCACCATGGCTCTGCCCCCCTCACCTATGCAAGGAGGATATGTTCATGACAACACAACAGAGAGAAGTGCAAATGAGAGTTCAGCTCCTGGAGTACTTGGAGAATTAAAATTAAGTGACTGGATGTGGATTCTCACGATGCTTATTGCCTTGATTGGACTGGTGGGGAACAGCATCGTCCTGTGGCTCCTGGGCTTTCGCATTAAGAGGAACCCCTTCTCTGTCTACATCCTCAACCTGGCTGGGGCCGATGCCCTCTTCCTTTGCTTCTCCTTTCTAGTCTCCATACCTGAATTTGTTAGGTATTTGTGTAATTCTTTCATGCACAAGTTACTGCAATACGTTGCATACACATTCTACACTCTCAGCCTGAGCCTGCTGGCTGTGATCAGCACCGAGCGCTGTCTCTCTGTGCTCTTCCCCATCTGGTACAGATGTCACCGCCCCAAGCACACGTCTGTTGTGATGTGCGCTGTCCTTTGTACTCTGGCCAGCTTGTTCTGTGTAGTAGGTTTTCTTAACTGTATCTATGGTCCTAATCACTTCTGTACCAACTTCTTTATCATCGAGTTTATGTGGTTTATCGCTCTCACCTGTGGGCTGTGCATGTCCAGCCTTACTCTGCTGCTGAGGGTCCAGTGCAGCTCCCAGAGCCAGCAGGCCCCGAGGCTCTACCTAGTGATCCTGCTCACAGTTCTCGTGTTCCTGCTCTGTGGCCTGCCCATGGAGATTGGGGAATTCGCAAGTCGTTTCAACATAGTTTCAATGCCTCAATGGCTCCATCAGCTCCTGGCCTGTGTGAACAGCAGTGCCAACCCTTTCATTTACTTCTTCCTAGGCAGGCAAATGCATAAAAAGAGGGAGCCTCTCAGGGTGGTCCTCCAGAGTGTCCTGGGAGGGAAGCAAGATTTGGTAGACGGGAAAAGGGACATCGCCCACATCGACACCCCAGAGCCCTCCTTCTGATACTAAGAACAGCAAACTAAAACTCAAGGGCCCTCGAAATGACCCTCATGCTCAGGCCCAGTTGCAGTTCCTTTCCACCACCCTGAGAGTGAAGCCAGGATTCCCCCTTCCAGCCATTATGCTGGTGTCTGAGGTTTGAACTCTAAGTGATGAGCAAACATTTATTAGGTGCCCACTGCATGCCAGGCAGGTGGGCAGTGTTGAGGATGGAGCTCCAGGGGGCAGAATGGGAAGAACTATAGTCAGATCTGGCCTGAGACAATTCCCAGCTGTGTGACCCCATGCAAGTCACTTAATTCAATTTTTCTCAGTTTCCTCATCTACAAAATGAGTTAGCAAAAGAAATGGAAAACCACTCCAGTACCTTTGCCAAGAAAACCCCAGATGGGGTCCCAAAGAATCACATGACTGAACAACAAGACTATATCAGGCACTGTACTAAGTGCTTTGCAAGTATCTCATTTAATCCCCACAATATACCTGAGATGTAGGTGCTCCCATGATCCCCATTTTACCCTTTGGGAAACTGAGGCAGGCAGAGGTTCAGTGACTTGTCCAGGGTCCCAAAGCAAGCAAGTGTCTGAGACTGAATTTTGACTCAGATCTTCCTGACTCCAGACCCAATGCTCTCTCTACTTTGGAGCCCCCTAGCATGCTGAAGGCTACTTTACTTGGAGAGTGAGGTTCAGGGTCTCATGTGTCACTGGCCCACAGAGGAAGGTTACTCCACCAAATGGCCACTCTCCCTGCCCTGTAGAGTACAGGAAGAGGAAAGACATCCTCTAAGGTCCCATGTCTCCCTGTCTTCTCCTTGTGAAACTCTGTAAATGAAGGCAGAGTCAGGGGTCAGACTCCTCAGGATTCTGTGGGCCATGCTCCCCCACCTTGTCTTCTTTCAGGCTGATCCACAAAGTCCCCTCAGGCCTCTTTCTCCCTGTCCCCACCTTAAAAAGTGGAGCTTCCAGCTCAGCCAGGTCCCCTCCATTCCCTGCTTGTGCTCCTTTACCCTCCCCTCTCCCACTCCCATCACAGGAGTTCAGCCAAATACTTCTCTCCCTCTAAAGGTCAAGACTGAGGCTCTTGTTTCCAGTTGGTTTCTCCAGCGTTCCATCTCTCTGAATCTCTGTATTTCTATGCTTCTATGACTCTGTCTAATTCATTCTGTCTTTCCTTTTCCATGAATGATGAGGACAGATATTGTAGGGGTGTTTACATGGGAGAATGCACCCTAATGAGACCAAAACAAGGAAAGGGGATACATCATCTTATATACATACATATCACTCAAATTCCACACATGTCTGCCAACTCAACACATATATATGCCAAGCACTTCACATACACACACACACACACACACACACACACACACACACACACACACACACACACACACACACACACACACTGAACAACAATCTCCTCCAAAATATCCCGACTGTGAGATATCATTCAACCTCCATTTGATTCCTCCAGTGACAATGACCTTAATGTTTCCTCAGTAGTTTCAGGTCCCATAAATTGCCTCATCCTCCCACAAAATGGTGTAATCACATGATTTTTTTCAAACTTTCATTGTTTATAGAATCAATTCTGTTAAAAATTTTCATTAGGTTAAATTATACTTGATTTCTTAGTATAAATCCCACTAGGTCATAATGTGGAATTTTTGTATTACATTGTTGCAATCTTTTAGCTACTGTTTTATTTAGGATTTTTACGTAAATACTCATTAAGGACATTGGCCTATAATTTTCTTCCTCTATTGTTACTCTTTCCGGTTTGCTTATCAATATGATATTTGTTTCATAAAAGTGATTTGGTAGAATCCCTTCTTTACCTATTTTTCCAATTAGCTCATGTAATATTGGAATTAGTTGATTTTTAAGTGTTTGATAGGATTCATTTGTAAATCCATCTGGTTGTAAAACTTTTTTCTTTCTAAAATAGGTCTGTTTTAATATTCTATTTCCTCTTCTGTTAATCTCAGAAATTATGCTTTTGTCAATATAATTGAATTTTACTTATATTGTTAATGTATTGGCACACAATTGGGCAAAAGAGCTCCTTAAAATTGATTAAGTTTCATCTTCATTTGTGGTAAATTTTCATTTTCAGTACTCGGTATTTGGTTTTTTTCTCAACTTTACATTAAATTAACCAATTGTTCATCTATTCCAGTGGGTTTTTTTTTCTTAAAATCTACTCCTAGCTATGTTTCTTAGTTCAATAGCTTTTTTAATAGTTGTATTAATCTCATCTTTCAGTATTTGTGTGGCTTCATTGTCAATGGTATCTTTTAACAAAATATAGTTACCCGGTTATCTCTTTTAATTAAGTCTATTTCAGTCTTAACTTGATGTGAGACCATGACTGCTACTTTTGCCTATTTTGCATCAAGGTAAATATAATAAATTCTACAAAAACTTCCATTTTAACTCTGTGTGCAGGTTCCATTATTAAATGGGTTTTTTTTGGAAACAATGTATTGTTGATACTGATTTTAATATGTTCTGCTATCTTATTTCCATTTTTATTTACACAGTAAAGTGGAGTATAATCCTTAATTTAAAAACTAAACATTTAAGGAACAGAAAGACGTTCAAGTATTTGTATCAAAAAGGCCGGAATTGAATAGAAAATTCTATATAGAAGTTGCAGAAGAAACATAAGGCAAACATTAAAGACTATTTATAAGGGACTCATTAAATTCAAACACTTTACAACTTGACTAATGTAATCGGTATTCTTAAGACTGTCATCATTACTCAGGAAGTTTAAAAGAAAGGCTGGGACTGAATTAAGCATTATGGGGTGATTCTAAAAAACAGAATTGGGGAAGAAAAAGTTAAAAGGAGAAATTTTCTCCTGCAAATGGGTCATAAAAGGAAGAACCGATTCAGAGGGAACAAGTTGGAGGGAGGACTGGTAGGGCTGGAACTTTGGTTTCATAGGATTTGGGTTAAAAAGGGAAGGATCAACATATACTTCTAAAAGTATTTTTCTAAACTTATAAAGAAATAAGAGTATGAGGAAACAGGATAAGGGAGGGACTTTTAGAAGCGTGTGTTGAATAAGATTTAGGAGGGTAGGGAGAGATGATAAGGCAGGGACTCAATAGTGTCAGTGGAATAAGAAATAGGAAGGTAAGGGCAGAGGATAAGGTAACAGGAATAGAATAAAAAGAGAGGCTGAGAATGACGATAGTGAGTAAAAATAGGATGGAGGGGAATTCACAACTGAGAATTATAACTTTGAATGTGAAATAATCTATTTTATGTCAATGATGTGTAACCTAGAGGTGAGTTGGATGTGAGCTCTACATGTAGAATAAGCCCATGTAACATGACTCTGGCTGTTCTGAGAGATGATCAATAAAGTTCTGAAGCCATCAGTGTTTCCTGTATGTTCTTTTGTGGTTCCAAAGGCCTCTGAAATGAAGGAGAGAAAAGGAACAATAAATTTACTTAAAAATCTGTTCCCAGAAAGGGGAATGTTTGACCCAGGAGGAGGTACCTAAAGAATTGCCAGAAGGAGGATGCTAGAGAGGAGCCAGGAAATTGCTCAGGAAGGTATATCTGCATAAACAGAGTTTTTGAAGAGCACTTTTGTAAAACTTGTTATGCATTTTTTAGCATTGCATAATAATTGTAACTAACAAGAAAGTTTGGAAATATCTTTGCACAGCTTGCACAGACAGTCTCATACCAATAAAGAGTACTGATGCGAACAAAAAAGAAGAGAATCGCATCATTATACCAGGAGCCAAGAAGACCCACACAAGGAATCAGTGTTCTGAAGGGAGCAGATTAAGGTTTTCAGTCCATTAGGAACATCTACACGCAGCCTCATCAACCTTCTTCATAAATTTACAAGTTTGTACAGTTCCCTCATTGTACCTGGAGTGTAGGTGCTGTTATTTTCCCCATTTGAAACATGAAGAAACTCAGAGACTTCGAGAAGCTGAATTAAATGCCTCACATCACACATTTAGTAAGAGGCAGAATTTGAATCCAGATTTTCCTGACTCCAAGTCCAGGAATCCATTCACTATCCCAGAGTCCTTCACATAATTCAAGGGAGCCAATGCATTATGGTTGAGGCATAGGTAGGCAGAATAGTCTTGCCAAAAAATGGTAGGACTGTTTCTGGAACTAACAAAAGAAAGAGTAAGGTTTCTGATCTGCATGATTGTCAGAAGACTGACAAAGACAAAGGCAATTTGTATGACTGCTACTGAGGCATTTTTAATTATCATTCAGTCTCCACATCATCCACACAACCGTAGCTATAGGCCTCGTAATAAAATGAGCCAAAGTTTATACCATTTCTTTGGTTAATTTGCCTTTGCTGATGAAGAAGGTTTCCTTGCTCTAAACCAGCGCCATTCCTTGGACTCTGGACCAGGAAATCCGCAAGTGGCCTCATACCCTGGTTACATTTCCTAAAAGGTTGATGTTTGACACCTAATCAGACCAGGAAATGAGAAGCAGAAAAGGTAGCCAGGGTACAAGTACACAGGTGTCTGACTGAGACTACTTTCCATATGGAAATGGCGGCAGGATGGAAGCAAAGACCACATCCCTCTCATCATGGAAAATCTGGAGGAAGAGTGCACTGTTGTTCACAAAGGGGATTTGAATCATAATTCTAAGACAGAAGCTGTTCCTCTTTTTGCATATCTAGGGAGTATTTCCTAGGGAGTACTTAGGGCGCCTTCCTCTCTACAGTCAATGAGATAATACTGGTTCTGAT
The DNA here is from genome assembly GCF_028372415.1 of Notamacropus eugenii. Taxonomy (NCBI): domain Eukaryota; kingdom Metazoa; phylum Chordata; class Mammalia; order Diprotodontia; family Macropodidae; genus Notamacropus; species Notamacropus eugenii. Next base: position 24,141,159 of record NC_092873.1, read on the forward strand.
TTTTACTTAATTCTGCTACCCTTTTTCCATTTTAACTGATGCAGCAAAGTTGAGTATAATCCTTAATTTTAAAAGAAAAAAAAATGGACATTTCAGTACCTGAAAGACTTTTAGGTATTTCTGACAAAAAACAGAACTAAGTGGAAAATTCAATGTAGAAGATCCATCATTTCAAAACATTCAGGAAAGGCTCTTGGTTGCTGGTTCGTCTCTTCTATGGAATCCTGAGTCTGAATAAATTCATTAAAACACATTAATATCCTTCATCATTCATCACAGTCCATGTCAAGTGACCTGGGGAGTCAGAAGGGTGGGAAAAATCCTAACTCTATGGAAATTCAGGAAGACCAAACTAAGTTTCATTTGTCTTCTAAATAGTTTCCCTATCACTCCCAAAATTTTCTCTCCTCCAGGTAAAACCACCACCACTCCTTGCAATAATCCTGCTATGCCAACATCTAAGGGCACTCATCATCCTCACCACCCTCAGAGGTGGCAATGACAAGGCTCAAGAAGTCATGTCTCACAACTTGGTTATGTAACAATGAGTGGCCAGGCCAATTCTTTATTACTTGTATTTATTTCTTAAAGAGCTACTTGGATGTTGTTTTTTTATCATAGTCACCAATCTCCTATGTAACCTTGGGCAAATGATGTAACCCCTGTTGGACTCAACTTACTCAACTGTAAAATGGAAGGTTCTCTAAAGATTGTCTAAAGCTTCATGCAGTCCAATATATATGATCTCACGGATGTATCCAGATTCTTCCCCATGAGTAAACTGTCTTCAGTAGTGAATAGGCACCCAAAGGTAATGGTAGCCAGGCAAAGTCAGGCAGATTCAAGCAAGACTGAGTCTCTGATATGGGGAAAAGACCAGCCCCCACTCAAGCTCAACCCTAGCCCCTAGTGCACATGAGATTCAAATTAGTAAACATTTTAAAGCACCTACGATGCTCTAGGCACTATATTACAAAAGAGACTAGTGAAAGGGGGATATGGGAGTGTCAACAGTGGGTCAGTGTGCAAGGGGGTCATGTTCCTTGGAATTCAAAACAAGCAAAGATTCAGATGGAAAGTGCAGAGCTACCTGGATAGTCCAGATCCAAACTGTGTGAAGGAAACCTTTGGGGAGAGTTTAGTGCTCTACTCTCCAGCCCTCCAATCAGAGGAGAGAAGATGCTGAGGAAGATGAGAAGGTCTTGAGGAGCCAAAGCTAAGTAAAACAGCATGGTGAGATGTCAAGTGACCAGCTTATCCTGAGTGGGGCATCATACTCCACGGAAGTAAAACCAAGCAGAGCTGCAGGTGGCAAGGGAAGGCCTATTAGCCTCCTAGGGCTCTCTCACTGAAGGGACCTAGACTCTCTCACAGTATTTTCCACAAACTCACAGCAGCCAAAGGGGAAATTCTGAAGGCAAAGCTGCTGCCTAACCCTGTCTCCATCTCCATGCCTCTGCAGCAGAGATCAAGGACCAGATGATGTGGTTCATTGTCCATCTATGGTCAGAGAGCTGCTGAAGGAAGACTGTTCCCTAACCTCCAAGAGGTATGAGGATCCTACGTGCACAGCCCTCCCAGACAGTAGAGTGAGAGACAGTCACCTTCTAGTGGTGAGGATGGAGGAGGGACAATAAGGACTGACTTCATTCCCTCACTCAGGCCCAGCCAGGAAAGGAGTCCCATCATGAACTGCTGAGTAGACAGAGTTGGATTTTTCTCTTGAGCTTCCTGATTTAAGCAAAATTGTCCCTTTGAAATGTTGGCAGGAGACTGTGGTAGCACACCCCTTGAACTTAGAATGAGGCATAACTTGGGATGGATTCTGATGCCTCTGACTCTCCAGCAGTAAATGTCAGGCCCAAATGTGACTTAGTCTTGGCATAGTAGGGGCAATAGAAAGATTCAGGCCTTTGACTCTACTTTGGTCCTATAACTCCCTTTCTCTCTAAAGGCTCATTTCTCCTTGGTCAGGAAAGAAGACTTTTCTCATTCTTCCATTCTTGACAGTCAGTCAAACCATTATGATTATCTTTTCAGGAATAATTTGGTGTTTCATCATTTCATCACTCTTGTTCATGAATGTAAGAAACATCTAATACAATTAGTTTCATGATTTCTTGGAGGGTAATAGCTTCAACTGAGAATTTTCACTGTAGATCATGTGCATCATGGACTTCATCAAATATTTCTCTCTCACATAATATTTCACTATTTACTGGAGATCATCTCAACAAACATCCCATAGATCATGGCCTAAAGGAGGACAAGGATTGGACCCCAAAAAGATTTAGGGTATGACAACCACATTAATAGACAGAAAAGATTTAGAAGATGGGGTCCAGTTTTTTTTTTCAGATAAGCATATTCATCCCTCCTTTGTCCAGTTTGACCTGTTTAATTCTATTCAGGGAAGACCCTCCATGTGTGATGGGGACCAGGTCTTCTCCATGCCTGAGGAAACATAAACTGAGTTTAAAACGATGCATGAAGGTAAACTGGACATAAGGATATAAGCATAACCTGCCTGAAGCTGAATGTTTAACATTGCAGTAAATTACCAAGAAATGGAGATCATTGTGCTCTGATTGTCTCCAAAAGCATTTCAGATTGAGCACACCCTGAGATTCATTCAAGGTTTTGGGGTGTGGGGTGGGAGTCAGAGGGATAAATGAGGTAATCTCCATCCCCTGTAACTTCTCATCTCTAGTTAGGAAGAGGCAATTAGATGTGGAAGGATGCATTGTATACAGGTACTAGTTTTGGGACCCTGGGCAAGTCACTACCCCCCTCAAAGACAATATCTTCACCTTTGAATAGAATATAAGTAGTACTGACGCATACGCAGACTTTTCTGGCAATTAAGAAGAGAAATGAAGGAAATCTCTGCACACATTTAAAAGGCTTCTCTAGATGTCAGCTATTGTTCTTAGTAATGTTGTGAATTTTCTTGGCTTCGTTCCATCTCCATGAGCACAGGTATCTTCCAGGAGCATCAGCCTAGGGCTGCATACTCCAGACCAGATTATATTGTACCTGAGAAATGCTTGCCAAAATAAAGAAAAACACAACACAATGTGGATAATGTTAAATTTTTGTTTTTTCTAATTCAATACTTGAATCCAAAGCATCAGTCTCTATTTGAGTTTAAGATTACTGGGAGGAGTTTACAAGGCTCTGGGGAGTGTGGAGCCCATAGATGATGAAAGGGGGGTGGGGTCATGACCATTGATGAATTCAAATACAAACCTTTTATGTCGTCTTGGTTGTATTTGATTTTGTTTTGTTTTTGATCATGTTAAGTAAAGCTTGTCCTGCTATCTCTACATTCCTAGGCTGCATCCTCCCAAGGGGATTAAAGCCTCTTTGCTTTGTTAGTACCAAAGATAACCCTGGGTGGGGAACTCAGACACAAAATATTTGTGACAACTTACCAAGACTGAGTTAGATACTTCTAGAGGCAAAAGACTCATTCTCTCAGGGAAGTGCATCCTCTCTGTACCACTAAGTGGTGAATAAGGGCTTAGTTGAAGGAATTCAGAGAGGGCTTTCATTAGCACTTAGTGGATACTTAGAGTTGAATAATCTCCTTCCGATTATGTGAAGTCATCTCTAGGATAATTACCTCCCAGAAAGGAATGTTGGGCAAAATATCTACCTTGACAAGGCATTTTATTGGTTTTTATTCATTGTATTTTTGATTTATGGAATAAAACAAGAATTTTCATAACATGGTACGATTTTTTAAAAAACGACAATCATACCTGAAACTACAAATCTCCTGTGTATACTTTGCTGTTCCTTTCAAACAAGCAACAAAATTATCGTGTAATTATTTTTCTTTTTTTGTCTACCCTTTCTCTCCACTCTAGAGATGGCTACCATTAGACATAGATGTGTGTGTGTGTGTGTGTGTGTGTGTGTGTGTGTGTGTGTGTGTAAAATCATGATATACATACTTTTATTTCTCACTTCTGAATACAGGGAGTATCTTTCTTCATATGCCCTTTATAGTTAATTTGGATGTTTATAATAGTCAAAATAATGCATTCACTCAAAGTCATTCTTAAAACAGTATTACTGTTAGTACAATGTTCTCTTTAGTTCTGCTCATTTCACTATTGTTTCACGTAAATATTTTCCATGTTTTCCCAAAATCATTAAGTTCATCCTTTCTTATAGCACAGTAGTATTACATGACAATCATGTAACACAACTTTTTAAACCATTGCCCAATTGATGGGATTTCTGAAATTTTCCAGATCTTTGCCACCATAAAGAGAGCTGCTATAAATATTTTAAGACATGTAGGTTCATTTCCTTTTTCCCTAGTTATCTTGGGAAGTAGAACAAGTAGTGGTATTGCTGGATCAAAGGATACAGATAGTTTAATAACTCTTTGGGCATAATTCCAAATTGGTCTTATCAAGAGATTTTTTTTTGAAGTAAATGGGCTTCGTTTATGTCCAGGGGAAGAAGAGAGGGGCATGCTTCCCTTTCTCTCACTGTTTCTTGAAACAGAATACTTTCTAGATCTACCAAAATATGTTGACAGCTTGGTGGTACAATGCATAGAGCAATACGCCTAGAGTCAGAAAGGCCAAAATTCAAATTCAATCTCTAATCCTAGCTGAGTGACTATGGACAAGTTAAGGAAAGTCTTCCTGCCTCAATTGACTCAACTGTAAAATAGTGATAATAATAGCACCTCTCTCAAAGGGCTATGGGGAGAATCAAATGGAATATTTTAAAATCTTTAGTACAGTACCTGGGATAGAGTAAGCACTATATCAATGTTTCTTCTCTCTCTCTCTCTCTCTCTCTCTCTCTCTCTCTCTCTCTCTCTCTCTCTCTTCCTGTCTCTTATTCCCTCTCTGTAAATAGGTATGTATGTATGTATATATATAAATACATATGCCATAGAAGTAACAGGATACATATGTACACATATCTATGCATACATAACCGAATTTTTCAAAATCTATTTCCCATTTTACATAAAGTAATTGCTCTTTAGTATCCACTCCAAATAAATGGTCCAGAGAGAATGACAGGGAGGGAGAGAGAGAATGGAAATAAGCACTTATCAAGCACCTACTATGTGCTAGTCATCGTGCTAAGCACTTTATAAATTTAGTCCTCACAATAATCCTGGGAAGTAGATGATAATATAATACCCATTTTACAGCTGAGAAAACTGAGGCAGAGGTTAAGTGACTCGTACAAGGTCAAGCAGAAAGTGTCTGAGACTGGGTTGGAACTCAAGCACGTCTTCCTGAGTCCAGACCCAGCACACTACCCACAGTAGCACCTGGATGCCACACCAGCAGCATCGCCTGACCAGTTCAGTGTCAATATCAATGACTTAGTCCTCATGTCCATAGAAAAGAAAGGTTAAAATCAGTCTTTGTCCTCCATAAATAGCTATTAAGAGTAACTTGTGAGTGGGAAGGGAAGGCAAAAGTCTCACCTAATACAATAAATTGGCAAAATTGTGAGGAGAGAAAACTCTCCAGGGAATTGTCACCTCTGAGTCTACCATTCCTGAGGCAATTAGTGGAAGCAGGAAACCAAGAAATAGTCAAGGATTAGGAAGAAATGCATCATGAACTGTCAGACCTAGACTGAGAATGACCAGACAGAAACCTCTTGGTCACCCTGGACTCTTCACTCTTACTCCATATTTTCAAATTATTTCCAAGTTTTGTTGTTTTATATAGATATACACATACATGTACATATAGATACATATGTGAATATATATATTATTTTTAATATTAATTTTTAAATTTTCATCTACAAATTCTCTTCCTCTTTTCTACCCCTCCCCACCTACTGAGAAGTAAACAATATGACATCAATTATATATGTGAAATCATGTAAAACATACTATCATATTAATCATATTGCAAAAAACCCCAAAAGAATGAAGAAAGTAAAAAAGTATAAAAGAAGTCAATAGGCATTCAGAGTTCATTAGTTCTCTCTCTGGAGGTAGATAGTATTTATTCATCATGCTGAAACTTGTTAAATCATCTTTCAGTCATGTCTCACTCTTCGTGATCATATTTGGGATTTTCATGGCAGAGATACTGGAGTAGTTTGCCAGTTTCTTCTCCAGATATATATGTGTGTGTGTTTGTGTGTGTGTGTGTGTGTGTGTGTGTGTAATATATTTATTTATTTTTCAGTTAGCAACATTCACTTCCACAAGATTTTGAATTCAAAAGCTTCTCCCCATTTCTCCCCATTCCCCACCCCAGGACATCAGGAACCCCATCCCTTCCTCCAGTCTGTCCTCCCCTCTATTACCCATCTTTCTCCATCCCTCTTCTCTTCTATTTTCCTGTAGGTCAAAATAGATTTCTATACTCCATTGCCTGTATAACTTAATTTCCACTTGCATGTTAAAGCAATTTTTAACATTCATTCTTAAAGCTTTCAGTTCCATATTCTCTCCTCCCCTCCCCACATACCCTCATTGAAATAACAAGCAAATCAATATAGGTCATACATGTGTAACAATTCAAAGCACTTCCATAACGGTTATATTGTAAAAGACTAATCACATTTCCCTCTGCCCTATTCTGCCCTCCATTTATTCCATTCTCTCCCTTGACTCTCCTCCCACAATAGTGTTTGCTTCTGATTATTTCTTTCCCCAGTTTGCTGTTGCTTCTATTATCTTCCCTCTCCTGTCCTCTTCCCCCTTGCCTTCCTGCAGGGTAAAAGAGATTTCCATATCCAATTGAGTGTATGTTATGCCCTCCTTAAGCCAAATCCCTTGAGAGCAAAGCTCACTCATTTCCTTTCATCTCCCGGCTCCTCCCCTCCACTGTAAAAGCTTTCTCTTCTCTTTTACGTGAGATGATTTGGTACATTCTACCTCTCCCTTGCTCTTACTGCTAGAACATTCCATTCAACAGTAAATTTGTTTTCATCTTCAACTTCATATTCAGCTTAGCATGTGCCCTCTGTCTATATATATGTATATATACATACACACACATATATGTATATATATACACACACATATATAGGTATATACACACACATATACATATATACATATATATGCACATACATATACGTATGTATGTGCATATATGTGTGTGTGTGTGTACGTAATGTAAACATTTCAACTTTTATGAGTACCTTAAGCCTTCATTTTCCTGTTTACCTTTTCATGTTTCACTTGATTCTTGTATTTGAAAGTCAAATTGTCTTTTAAACTCTGGTCTTTTCAACAAGAATGCTTGGAAGTCTTCTATTTCATTGAAATTCCATTTTCCTCCTGAAGTATTATACTCACTTATGCTGGGTAGGTGATTTTTGGCTTTAATCCTGTCTCCTTTGACTTCTGGAATATCATATTTCAAGCCCTCCAGTCCCTTAGTGTAGAAGCTACTAAATCCTGTGTTATCCTGATTGTATTTCCACAACACTCAAATTCTTTCTTTCTGACTCTTTTGTAATATTTTCTCCTTCACTTGAGAACTCTAGAGTTTGGCTACAATATTCCTAGTTTTCCTTTTGGGATCTATTTCAGGAGGTGATCGGTGAATTCTTCTGATTTCTATTTTACCCTCTGGTTCTAGAATATCAGGGCAGTTTTCCTCAATAAGTTCTTGGAAGATGATGTCTAGGCTCTTTTTTTTGATCATGCTTGTCAGGTAGAACAATAATTTTCAAATTATCTCTCCTGGACCTATTTTCCAGGTCAGTTGTTTTTCCAAAGAAATATTGCACATTGTCTTCTATTTTTTCATTGTTTTCATTTTGTTTTATAATTTCTTGGTTTCTCATTAAATCATTAGCTTCCGTCTGCTCCATTCTAATTTTTAAAGAACTATTTTCTTCAGTGAGCTTTTGAATCTCCTTTTCCATTTCAATGATTCTTCTTTTTAAAGCATTCTTCTCCTTTTTGCCATTTTGGTTAGTCTATTTTTAAAGGTGTTATTTTCTTCAACACTTTTTGAGTCTCCTTTAGCAAGCTGTTGACTTACTTTTCATGATTTTCTTGCATCACTCTCATTTCCCTTCCCAATTTTTCCTCCACCTCTCTTATGATTTTCAAAATCCTTTTAGTGCTATTCCATGACCTGAGATCACTGCATATGTTTTTTAGAAGTTTTGGATGTAGAAGCCTTGACTTTGATGTCTGTCTTCCTCTGATGGTACACTAAATTCTTCCTCATCTGAAAGGATGAAAGAAAATACCTTTTAACTAAGAAAGTAATCTTCTGTAGTCTTTTTTTCCCTTTCTTTGGGCATTTGTCAAGGAGGGTATACTCCTGTAAGTTCTCAGTTCTCCAAGGTGGTACCATGAAGGGAGAGGACTTTATTCCTGTTCTGGCCTGCACTCTCATCTGGGAGCAACCACAAGCACTCTTTTATACCCAGGAACTATGAGTAGGATTCTCTCTCCAAAGCCACCACCAGCTCCACAATGCCAATGCTCCCCCTCACCCCAGGATCACCACTCAGGACTGAGACCCAGATAGGTTACTACATTCCCACAGGGTCTTTAGGCTGAGGATTTCAAAAGTGGATGGTGCTGACACCCTGGAACCAAGGCTAGGGCCAGACCATACAACTCTCTCACCCAGGTGAAAGAGCTTTCTCACTGACCTTTGAAACTGTCTTTGGCGTTTATGGGTGGAGAAATCTGGGAGCCACAGCTGCTACCCATGATTCCATGTCCTAAAGTCTGCTCCAGACCTGTCCATGCCATGCCTCACGGCCCATACTGGGCTTTGTTCTGCTCCAAGCGTGGTGCGATCAACCTTAGCTATTGATCTTCCTGTCTGTCTTGGTCTGGAAATCTCTTCCATTCTCTCGTTGTGTGGCTTCTGCTGCTCTAGAATTTGTTTAGAGACATTTTTACAGCTATTTTATGAGGTGTGGGGGGAGAGCTAGAGCAGGTCCATCTTTCTACTCCGCCATACTGACTCCTCCCATCCTTGTTGTTTTCTGTCTTCACAACATCACTAATTTACATCCCTTCTCTCCCCTCAAACAGTGACAATCAGAGGTGAGGCCTTTAGGACCCAAATATGTTTTTCTACAAGACCAATCTGAACATATCACTCTCTAATTTCAATAAACTACACTGGTTCCCACTCATGGCCAGGATCCAATAGGAAATCCTCTTGGGGATTATTAACAGCCTTTGCTAATGAAGCCAGAACATGCTTTGCAGTTTTACGAATCATCCTTCCTCCTAGTAGCACAGCCAGAATTGCTTCCTATTGGTTTTCATCATGTCCATTTCATCTGTGCATTTGTAGAGGCTGTCCCCAGAGCCTGGAATCCACTCTCTTCCCAGTTCCACCCCTCAGAATCCCATCTGTCCTTCAAGGCTCAGCTCAAGCAAACCTTGACTGCAGAAGTCATCCTCCAATTCCTACTGCCTTCAACCCCAATATTCTCTCTTACCTAGTTTCAACATAAGACCCCAAAAGACAGAGTTCCATTGTGTAATGTGGGCACTATGCTGACAAAGAGACCTGCCCTTCAACTGATGAAAGAATGCTGACCACGATGTTTCATATCTACCATGAGGGATCAACTTGAGGGGATTAGAATCAGGTCAATAGACACTCTCCAGGAGGGTGCTTAAAGATCCAGGATCAGTGGTGCTCTCAGGTCCTCCCAGCTGCAGACTGGTTTGGAAGCCTGACTCACAATGTTCCTTGAATTCCAAGGCTTGTAGCCCCAGAGACTGCTAAGAGTAGTCATATGTTAGGTGAGAAAATTCTGTCTTCTATCTTGAACTCAGACCCAATTTCTCTCTCTGAATCAAGGGATCACTGACTCAAGACCATTCTTTGCCATATTCTCATCTATAGAATTTCTCTGATTTCTGTTGGGTTTTGCTTAGACAAATAACTACCTGCTATGCATTATTTCTGTTGGTCTCTGTGTTGCAGGTAGTGTCAGGATGGCCCATCTACTGCTCTCCCCAGATGTGGACTTGACCTCAGATCACATCTATCTAATGCCGTCTCTGAGTCAAGTCTACATATTTAGGTAACTCAAACATATTTATAGCCTATATATATATTATTCTACACATACCTATATACATCTTCACTACCACAAATGTATAGTAGGTTCTTTGGGCACAGAACCTGCTTTATATATTCTCTCTTTATCCCCAACAATTAGCAGAGTTTCTGGCTCTTAGTAGGTGCTCTACAAAATATTTCTTTATGGATGGAACTTCATTTGTCTGAAGAGTAAAGTGAGGCAAAGACAAGGAAAGTGATTTGCCCATAGTCCCCCAGAAATGCAGTGTTGGGGCAGGATGAAAACTCAAATGTCTTCTGGGATCAAGTGTACTACTCTATGAATTATGTCACGATATTTCTTGTAAGCATATTTCCCAAAAATATAGAGTTATGAATGCCAAATGACTGGGGAGTAGTCACCCCTCCCTCTGTCACTGGAGATCCCTGCCCAAAGCTGAGGTTGGAAAGGAAGGAAGGATAAGGACAAGACCTGAGACCTTAAAGAGAGTGAGAGGAGCAGTAAGAGCTTCTGATATTATGACAGAGCAGGCCCACAGGACAGATAGTGATAGAGGCAAGAATGAACGTACATGAAGACATATGTACATATGAGTATAAAATATATATAAATGATATTGCTAGAGATATGTGTGGATATATATACATAAACATGCTTTCATATGTATACATCTGTGTATCTCTGTATTATGAATATTTTCTATAGTGTAATGATACCTATGGACTACTCATTTTAAAAATAATTTCTTAATAATTAGAGGAAATACTGAAATTCAAGTAGAGGTTTGTGAAAATGAATAAAATTTCCCTTCCTTCAAGTTCACAGAACGTCCAAAACTACTCATGGGCCCTAGGTTCAGAGTGGCTGGCATACACAGAAATGTATGCATGTATACATGTGGGAATGACTCTGGATATTATATTGTATGCATATGTGTTTGCATTCCTATGTGTTCATATATATTCATCATATATTTATGTGTATGAATGAATAAGGTTACATATATATTTTTTTTCATTAGCATGTATACTATTTCCATATTATAACCTTAAAATTCAAGGCTCCTCTCTGTCCAAATTTCACCCCAATACTCATATGTAATCTACAGAAACCTGAGGCTCTTGGACTTCCATGGACAGCTGAGCAAACAATTTTACTTTCAGAAAAGTTTTGTGAGAGCTAGAGAGGGAGCTAATGAACCAGGTGGCCCACAGGGGATATCTCTTCCTTAGATTGTAGGAGCCATGACTGAGAAGTACCCAAGAATAATGGGAATGACCAATGGACTGGGGATAATGGGCCACACCAATCCAACAGTAATTCCCCCAATACCCTTGTGTACAGGTTTGTGTTTAGAGAGAATCAAAGTCTTTACCAGGGAAACACCACTTATATGATCTTTATCTGAACTTCAAAGCATTGGAGAGTTCATCTGCTGAGGCCAGTGTTTGAGAAATCTCCACCCTTGGTGCCTGAAAGCAAATAGAAAATCTTTTTTTTAAATCTATGTGATTGGGAGGAGGGGGTGATATAAGTATGAAAGAGGAACTCTCCTGAATCCTGCCACAATCCCCACCTTCCTGTTCCAGGGTCTGGCCAGGAGGTTCCTGAGAAGGACAGATACAGGCATCAGCAGCAGGACCAGACACAGGAGCCATCAGGGCAAAAAGGAATAAGGGAAGCTCTCCATCTGGGGCCTTTCCTTGTAATTCTTTATCTTCCTTGGATCCACCGAAGATTTCTCTGTGAGTTTAACCCTTTCTTTATACATTTTTATTGATCCCTTCAATATGCACAGCTGGAAACCTGGTCACTCTGGGAAATGGGGAGTGGGGCAATGAAGAAGTTTCTGTCAGTGTTTTCTGAAGTTTTATTCTTCCCTTGGGGATAGGAGCATTCCCCAACCTTCAGACACTTTTTTATATGGCCCCATTGGGGAGGGAGAGTTTTGTTTGGAGTGCTTCAGAAACCCCTACAACCAGAGGGTGTGAAAGTTCTTGCTCCCCATTCTCCAGGCCCAGGCTCTGGCTCAGGGGGAGTGGAGCCCATACCTCTTTGATTTTCTCCTGTTATCAATCTGGATTAGCAGCCCCACCCTTTCACCTACATTTGTCCCTTAATCACATCATTTGCCAATAAAGATGAACTGAAGCCACAACAACCAACAATGCAGACACCTGCACTCAGTCAGATTCTGTGCTGGTCAATTACCTGGTTGGGCAGGAGGTGAGGACCTGCTGCTGCTGCTGCATCCTCCTTCCCTCTGCCCATTCTCAGTACAAGATCAGCTACTCCAAAGCAGGGACAGTTTCATCGTCTTTCTGTTCCCAGCACCAAACCCAGTGGTGAAAATTATTCTGGGCCCAGGATCTCCAAACAGTAAATACTGAGCAAATGTTTATTGTCATTTGGTATAGATACACAATAAAGAGGTCCTTGCGTTTTCTTCCCTCCTTTCCACAGTTTATAGATGTGGAACACTGTTGGACCTTGTTGGTACGATGGTTAGCTGTGATGAAATATTTTTTCTTTTCTGTTTTGATTCTTTCACTTTAAAAAAGTGATTCTGGTGTATAGAACAATTTAAAAAACCATGCAAAAGGGGGAAAAGTCATTCTTAGAAAATTTAAAATATAAACAAATGGGTGAATGAATTTATGAATTAAAAAAGAGTAAATGAATAAATAAATCTGTTTTGCCTTGAATTAAGTGATTCCAGCCCACCCCTAGGCCTGTCCACATAAGTTACAGGAGGTTATAGGAGGAAGCCAAACTCTCATGTACTAAAGAAAGAGAAGAAGAGAGGGGAGACTAAAGAAGGATGATCTGAAGAATGGTCAGAAAGGAAAGGAGAGACAATCTTCCTCAGAATGCTCATTTCTATACTTCACTGTCACATCATGACAAGAGAAAGGGGGAAAAGAGAAAGTGGAGCTAACTTTTCAAGGGCCTGCTATGAGCTAGGCACAGTGTTAAACACTTTAAAAATACCTTGTTTGATCTTCTGAAGAACCCGTAAACTTGGTGTTATAATTGGCCTCATTTTACAGCTGAGGAAACTGAGGAAGACAGATGCTAAGTGACTTATCCAGGGTCACACAACTAATGTGACTAGTGAGACATAGTTTCTGGGAAATAATACATTGAGAACAATGGCCCTCCCAGAAGTCAGCGATGCCCCCTGGAGAACACTGAAGGCTTCAAAAGTCTTTGAAAATCAGAGTGTGCTAGCAGGTGGAAATCAACTCTGATTTGTTAAAAATCAATGCGAGGATGGATGAAGAGGTGGGCTGAAAGACTTCAGCTCCACCTCCTGAGGTTGTAATGAGGTTCAGGTGCCTCTAGGTAACTGAACAAAGGCATCCATCTCTATCTAGTCACTGGACAATGAACCATGGTGGGGTAAGAGTAATAACTACATAGGATCATCTTTGTAAGATCTTCTAGTTGGTTCAGGTCACACAAATGATGGAAAAGCATGTACCCTGGGGATTTGGGCAATCCCATCTATCAGCAATGTCCTTCAGAGACTGACTAAATAACTTACAGGAGGCTACTTTCTGAATGATGAAATAGGAAAGGAAACTCTTAACCTTCATTGAAAAACTGGTTATTAACATGAGTGAAACAATAATTTCTCTACTAAGTGACAGAGACTAGATTTTAACCCATTTCTTACTCTAAACTCTGGGCACTCTGGTGCATCCTAGCCGCACCCCAAAGAGAGGGAGTAGGGAAGAGGAGGTACTAATTGAAGGTAAAGATGGGAGGAAATCTCTGAAGAAGTCCCTGACACTCTTCTTTGTCTTTCTCTCCCCAAGGCGTATGAGAGGAGCAGGGCTTCTTGCAGCTGGGAGCAACCACCATGGCTGTGTCCCCCAGACCTGGGCAGCCTGAATATGTTCATGGTAATGCAACAGAAATAAGTGAAAATGGGAGTTCAGATGATAATAAAACTGAAAATTTGTGTTTGGGTGAATGGATGTGGATCCTCACAATGCTCACTGCCCTGGTTGGGCTGATGGGGAACAGCATCGTCCTATGGCTCCTGGGCTTTCCCATCAAGAGGAAGCCCTTCTCCATCTACATCCTCAACCTGGCTGGGGCCGACTCCCTCTTCCTCTGTTGCTCCTTTCTGATCTCAATACATGAATTTGTTAGATATTTATGTGATTCTTTCACGCACAAGTTATTGCAGTACATCACATATGCATTCTACACTGTGAGTGTGAGCCTCCTGGCTGCAATTAGTACCGAGCGCTGTCTATCTGTGCTCTTTCCTCTCTGGTACAGATGTCACCGCCCCAAGTGCACATCTGCAGCTGTGTGCACTGTCCTCTGGATTCTGGGCTGCCTGCTTGAGGTAGTTGGTTTTGTCATTTGTCATTTTGCATCTACCGGCCTCAAGAAACACATGTGTCTTGAATTCGTCATCACCGAGCTTGTGTGGTTCATCATCTTAACTTGTGTGCTGTGCGTGTCCAGCCTGACTCTGCTGCTGAGGGTCCAGTGCAGCTCCCAGGGCCGGCAGCCCCCCAGGCTCTACCTCCTCATCCTGCTCACAGTCCTCGTGTTCCTGCTCTGTGGCATGCCCATGGAGATTGGGGAATTCATAAGTCATTTCAACATAGTTTTAATGCCTCAATGGCTCCGTCAGGTCCTGGTCTGTGTGAACAGCAGTGCCAACCCTTTCATTTACTTCTTCATGGGCAAACAAATGCACAAAAAGAAGCAGCCCCTCAGGGTGGTCCTCCAGAGGGCCCTGGGGGATGAGCAGGATTTGGAAGGTGAGACTAGGGACACCCCACACACCAACGCCCCAGAGCTGTCCTTCTGATACTAAGAATGAGATGCATAGACTCAAGAGTCTTTGAAATTACCCCCATTCCCACGTCCAGCTGCAGACCCTTTCCACCTCCCTGGGAGGGAAACCAGGATTCCTTCTTCCATCCCTTATGTTAATGCCCACGGTTTGAATTCCAAGTGATCAACAAACATTTATTAGGTGCCCACTATATGCCAGACAGCTGGGCAGTGATGAGGATGGAGCTCCAGGGGGAAGAATGGGAAGAACTACAGTCAAATCTGGTCTGAAAAAAGCTGTGTGACCCTGGACAAGTCACTTAATTCAGTTTGCCTCAGTTTCCTCATCTGGAAAATCAGATGGCTAAGGAAATAACCAACCACTCTAGTATCTTTGCTAAGAAAAGCCCAGATGGGATCACAAAAGATTCACATGACTGAACAGCAAGACTATACAAGGCACTGTACTAAGTACATTACAAATATATCATTTAACCTTCTCAATATACCTGAAGGGTACATGCTCCCATGATCCCCATTTTACACCTGAGGAAACTGAGTCAAGCAGAGGTTCAGTGACTTTCCCAGAGTCCCAAAGCAAGTAAGTATGTGATGCTGGAATTGAACTCAGATCTTCCTGAATCCATACCCAATGCCATGTGCACTTTGGAGACTCCTAGCTTGCTGGAGGCTCCTTTACCTGCAGAGTCAGGTCCAGGGCCTCATGTGCCACCAGCCCAGAGGAAGGCTACTCCACCAAATGGCCACTGTCCCTGTCCTGAAGAGTAGAGGAAGAGGAAGGACATCCTCTAAGGCTCCATGTCTCCCTTCCCTCTCCCTGTGAACCTCTGTAAATGAAGGCAGAATCAGGGGTCAGACTCTTCAGGATTCTGGGGGACATGCTTCCCCACCTTGTCTTCTCTCAGGCTTGATCCAAGGTCCCTTCAGACCTCTTTTCCCCTCCTCCCCCTAAAAAAGGAAGATTCCAGTTCAACCAGATCCCCTCCATTCCTTGTTTGTGCTGCTTTCCCTTTCCCTTTCCCACTCCCATCGTAGGAGTTCAGCCAAATATTTCTCTTGCTCTAGAGGTCAAGGCTGAGGCTCAGCTTCCCCTCCTATTTCCAACCTGTTTCTCCAGGGGTCCATCTCTCTGAGTCTCTTTGTTTCTGTGACTCTCTCTATTCCAATATCTCTTTCACTCTGCATGACCCAGTTCCTCATGAGGGCAGATATTGTAAGGGTGAGACCAAAGCAAGACAAGGGGACACATCACCACGCACATACAAATCACACATGTGTGCTTGTTCAACACACATATGTGCCAAATAGTACACATACACACACACAAGCATTAAGTAACAGTCTCCTATCAAATATCCCAACAGTGAGAGATCGCTCAGCCTCCATTTGATTCCTCCAGTGACAATGACCTTACTACTTCCTCAACACTTTCAGATTCCATAATTTATCTAGTACAACCACAATATGGGGTAATCATACGATTTTTTTTAAACTTTTATTATTTATATAATCAATTCTGTTGCTAATTGTCATTATGTTAAACTATACCTGATTTCCTGGTATAAATCTCATTTGTTCCTAAAGTATAATCTTTGTATCCTATTGTTATAAACTTTTAGCTGGCATTTATGATACTTATTTAGGATTCATTAACGAAACTGGTCTATAATTTTCTTCCTTTTTTGTTACTCTTTATGGTTTACTTATCAACACAATATTTTTTCATGAAAGTGGTTTGGGAGGACCCTTTCTTTACCATTATTCCAAAAGAATTATTTAATATTAGAATTAGTTGATCCTAGTTTGATAGGATTGATTTGTAAATTCATCTAACCCTGATACTTTTGTCTTAGTAAGCTCACTTATTGCCTGTTCAATGTCTTTTTCATAAAAATGTCTGTTTTGATATTCTATTTCCTCTTCTGGTAATCTAAGGAACTTATATTTTGTCAATATTGTTGAATTTCACTGAAATTGTCACATTTATTGTCATATAATTCGGCAAAATAATTCCTTATGATTAATTTCATTTCATTTTCATGTGTGGTAAATTCACTTTTCATTTTTAATACTAGTGATTTGCTTTTGATCTCTCTTTTCAAATCAAATTAACCAACTGTTCATTTATTGCATTGTTTTTTCTTAAAATTAACTCCTAGCTACATGTATTAATTCAATAGTTTTTTATAATCAATCCCATTAATTTTATTTTTCACTAATAACATTGCTTCATTGTCAATGATATCTTCTATTAAAATGTCATTACCCTGTTTATTTCTTTCAACTAAAATGATTTTAGTCTTAACTTGGTATGAGATCATGGTTGCTGCCTCTGCCTACTTTGCATCAGGTGAAGCATAATAAATTGTATGCCAAACCTCTGTTTTAACTCCGTGTGTATCTCTCATTTTTAAATGGATTTATTGTATACAACATATTGTTGGATTCTGCTTTTTAATACATTCTGCAATCTGTTTCCATTTTTATTTACCCAGCAAAATTGAGTATAATCATTAATTTTAAAAACTGAACTGAAAGCTTTTTATTTATTTGTAACAAAAAGACCAGAACTAAATGGAAATTTTGATACATTAATATATTTCCAGAAAAAAATATAAGGATACCTAAAACAGTAATTACAAAGGATTCATTAAATTCAAATAGTTTACATCTTGACTAATGTAATCAGTATTCTTAAGACTGTCATCATTACCAGGTAAGAATAAAAGAAAGGTTGGGACCAAGTTAAGTATTATGAGGAAATTGTAAAAACCAAAAAATTGGGGAGGGAAAAGTAAAAAGCAGCAATTATCTCATACAAATGAGTCATGAAAGGAAAAACTGAAACAGAGGAAACAGGTTTGGGGGAGATCTGGTAGTACTGAAACCTTAGTCTCATAGAATCTGGCTATAAAGTGAAGGAACTATATACATATATATGTATATGTACATATATACATCTAGAAAGATATTAAAATGTCTTCTAAATTTACAAAGAAATGAGAGGGTGAGGAGAAAGGAAAAGGGAGGGACTTAGGAAATTGTGAAGATTAAGATTTAGGAGGATGGTGGGAGATGGTAAGGCAGGTGCTCTAAATAGGGTCAGTAGAATAAAGAATAAGAAGGTCAGGGGAGAGGATAAGATGATGGAGATACGGCAAAAAGAGAGGCTGAGGACAATAGTGAGTACAAATAAGATGGAGGGAAATTCACAGATGGTAAATATAACTTTAAATGTGAAATATCTATTTTTATGTCAATGGTGTGTAATATAGAGGGAGTTGGATGTGAGCTCTATATGCAGAACAAATCCATTCACCATGGCTTTGGCTGCTCTTAAAGATGATCAACAAACTTTTCAAGCCATACATTTCCTGTATGTTCTTTCATGGTTCCAATGGCCCTTGAAAAAAAGGGAAACAAAGGAACAATAAATTTACTTAGAAATCTCTCCCTAGAAAGGGAAATGTTTGACTCAGGGCAAGAGGCTCAAGGAACAGCCATGAGAAAGATGCTTACTGACCATAGAGGGGCCAGGAAATTCCTCAGAAAGGTGTTCCTGCTTAAATAGAGTTTCTGAAGAGCAGTTTAGTTAAACTTGTTAAGCTTTTTTTTTTTTGCATTGAATAATAATTGTAATTGACTGGAAGGTTTTCAAATAACTTGCAAATAACTTAGCTTGCAAGTGGGCATTCACAGTGTGCTCAATCTCGTACCAATGCAGAGTGCTGACACCAACAAAAAAAGGGAATTTCATCATTATATCAGGAGCCAAGAAGACTCACCCAAGGAATCATTGTCCATGAAGACAATGAAGAGGGCAAAAAAAGTTCTTCAGTCCATCAGGGATATCTAAGAGCAGCCTCCCCAAGCTTCAGTGAGTGGTCAAAAGTTTGGATAGTTTCCTCATTTTACCTAGAGTGTAGGTGCTGCTTTTTTCCCCATTTAAGACATGAAGAAACTCAGAGAGGCTTAGAGAAACTGCCTTAACTTCCCAGCATCACACATTTAATAAGAAGCAGAATTTGGATCCAGATTTTCCTCACTCCAAGTCCAGGTATCCCTTCATGATTGCAGAGACCCTCACATAATCCAAGTGAACCAATGCATTGAGGTTGAGGCACATGTAGACAGAACAGGTTTGCACTAAAAGAGTAGGACTGTACCTGGACCTACCAAAAGAGTGAGTGAGGTTTCTGATCTGCATGATTATCAAGAGACTGAAAAAGACAAAAGCAATTTGTATGACTGCTATTTAGGCATTTTTAATTATCATTCAGTCTCCACATCCACACAACCTTAGCTATAGGCCTGTTAGTAAAACAAGCCAAACTTTATACCATTTCTTTAGTTAGTATTTGCGTTTTCCGATGAAGGCATCCTTGCTCCCAGTCAGGTCCACTCCTTGGACTCTGGATCAGGAAATTAGGAAGTTGTCTCATACCTTGGTCACATTTCCTAGAAGGTTTGTGTTTGGTCACCTAATCAGACAAGGAATGGAGAAGCAGAAAAAGTTGCCAGGGTAGCTGATGAAAAGGTGCCTGACTGAGACTACTTTCCAAAAGGGAATGACAGCAGGATGGGAAGAAACAACAAGTCCGCCTCATTGTGGGAAATCTGGAGATAGAGTACACTGCTGGTCACAAAGGAGACTTGAATCAGGAGTCTAAGATAGAAGCTGTTTCCTCTTTTTTGCATGCCTATGCCCGTTCCCATCTACAGCCAATGAGACAATGAGATAATGTTGGATTCTGATTTTAAATTCATTCTACTATTGATTTTCCACTTTAACTTACCCAGCACAATTGAGTATAATCCTTAATTTTAAAAAATGGATATTTAAGGAACTGAAAGGCTTTTAGATATTTCTGACAAAAAAGGACCAGAACTATATGTAAAATTCCATAGAGAAGATCCATCATTTCAAGCTATCTTTATCCTTCAGCTCTGAGTCACTCCATGGTTGAGAACAGACAAAGAATTCATCATTTCTGAAGTACCAAAGAATTAAGCCAGCCCATGGGGAGGAAAGTAGGCAGGGAGGATCACCATGAATGAGTTCCATGAAAAAGACTCAAACAGGACAATCCAGGAAAGCAATCTCTTCCATGAAATCGTGACCAGTCTCAACTGTATCCTCCCTCCCAGAAAATGTTGCATCCTGCTACAGTCCTGGTAGCTTGGATCTCCTCAATGGGGCTAGAAGTATCCCTGAAGCTGGAGAAACAAGAGTTTGCTTGGGGAGTGTGGTCTAGGGCCTCATGTGTGATTGACCCAAAGGAGGAAAACAACAAATGGCTACTCTGCCTGTCCTGAGGAATATATTATTCCTGCCCTCTTCTGGTCAGTCTCTGCACATGGAGGGACATGTTGCACTCAGGCTCCCTGCCTTTCCCTCTGCTTCTGAAAACTGTTTCCAGACCTCATTTTTAGCATCTGCTTCCCTCCCTCCTGACACCACCTCCACTCTCCTCCACCACAGGAAATGATTCTTTCCATCTCACCAGCAATGCTGAACTTTGATGTCCTCTCTAACTTTCTGTTTTCACTCTACATGACCTAGTTCTAGATTTAATCATGGTACATTGGGTGACAAATGTGTAGCCAAAAAAGGAAGGAATCATGGTTCTCTTTCATGTGTCACACAAATTAATTTCTCTCTCTCTTTATCTTCTCCTGCCTCTCTGTCGCCCCCCTCTCTCTGTCGCAAAGACACAAAAACACAAGCAAAATGGTAAAATAGGACACATAGACAGGTTCCTAAGAAGAGAACCCTTTTAAGAAAAGATGGGCAGAAACCCATCATTAAGCAGTCCTGGAAAACTTGGAAAGTTCATCTAGGTAAAATAACATTTTTTTAGTGAGAACTTTTAATTTCTTTAATTTGAAAGAGCTGAATTAGATAAAAAGAAATCATCAGCTGAATTATTTTATAGATTTTTTGAAATGAATTTTGTCATTTTTCCTAAATCAGTAAAGTAAAAAATTGGTAGTTTAATTGGAATGGCACTGAATATGTAAATTACTTTGCTTAAAATAGTGATTTTAATTATATTGATCTTGCCTACTCGCAAACGATTAATATTTCTCCAGTTATTTAAATTTGATTTTTTTTATATAAAAAGGTTATTTTTTATATAATTTTGTTTATATAGTTCCTGGGTTTATTTTGGCAGGTATACTCCCAGGTATTTTATACTGTCCAGAGTTATTTAAAATGGACTATTTTTTACTATCTCTTCTTGCAGATTTGCCTTTCCTTCATATAGGAATGCTGATGATTTATTGCATTTACTTTATATTCTGTTACTTTGATAAAATTATTGTTTCAACTATTTTTTAGAGGTCTTTGGAATTTTCCAAGTATATCATCTCATCATCTGCAAAAAAGACATAGTTTTGAGGAGTGCAGTCAAGATGGTAGAGTAGAAGGATGGACTTGTAGAAACTCTCCCATCATAGCCCATAAAATACCTGTAAAAAATGACTCTAAACAAATTCCTTAGCAGCAGAGTCACAAAACGACAGAATGAAAGAGATTTCTATTCTAAAACATCCTGGAAGGTCAACAGTAAAGGTCTATTGCACCAGGCATGAAGAGGAGTGCAGCCCAGCCTTGGCTGCTGCTTAGCACAGACAGGGCTGGAACAGGCCTCAGAGCATGGAATCATGGATAACAGCTTCAGATCCCAGATTGTTCAACCCACAAATGCCAGAGACAGCTTCAAAGCTCAGTGAGAAAGATCTTTCATCTTGGTGAGAAGGGAATGAGGTTTGGCCCTGCCACTGCAGTAGCAGCATCCATTTTTGGAGCCCTTGGCCTAAAACCCCTGGGGGAATTGAGTGGCTGATCTGGATCTCAACCCTGAGTGGCTCTCCTGTGTTGAGGAAGAGTGATGGCAGTGGAGCTGGGAGTGGTTCTGGAAAGAGAACCCTATTGGCAGATCCTGAGCAGAATCAGTGCTTGTGGTTGCTCCCAGACCAGAGAGCAGGCCCTTGGTTGTGCCACCTTGGAGGAACTGAGAACTTACAGGACCCCAGAGCATATCCTTCTCTTAAAAAAGAACTTAAAGATCAAGTAACTGGCTGGGAAAATGACCAAAAAGGGGGGAAGGGGAAATAATACTATAGAAGGCTACTTCTTTGGTGAATAGGTATTTTATTCCATCCTTTTGGAGGAGAAAGAACAATGCATATCATCAGACGTAAAAGTCAAGGCTTTTGCATCCAAAAGCTCCAAAATAAATGTGCAATGGCCTCAGGCCATGGAAGGGCTCAAAAAGGATTTTAAAAATCAAGTAAGAGGGGCGGAGCCAAGATGGCGTAGTAGAAAGACGCACATACACATAGCTCCGAACCCACAACCCATAGAACAACTACAAAGAAGTAACTCACGGCGAATTCTGCACCCAGAGGCCACAGAACATTGGAGCGAGGGAGATTTCTGTTCCGGAGAGACCTGCAAACCTCTCGTAAAAGGTCCTTCGTGCTGCGGACTGGGCGCCGGGACTGGGAGCTGAGTACAGCCCTGCCGTGGCCGCGGCACCGAGAGGAACAGATCCGAGCGGGCTTCAGGGACGGGATCTCCAGCGGCCGCACAAGTACCTCCACCCACAGGTGACGGGGGTCGGTGAGAGAATCCCTTTGGCGGGTCGAGGGGGGAGTGGGGTGCCCCCATGGCTCGGGCCCCCTCGGGAGACAGAAGCTGAGGGGCAGTGGCAGACCAGGGCTCTCCAAGCAGGCAGGAGCCTGGATCCATTGTTGAAGGTCTGTGCATAAACTCCCTGAGGGAACTGAGCCTGAGAGGCAGCCCTGCTCTCACCTGAGCATCTGAATTTAATCTCACACTGAATAGCAGCCCTGCCCCCGCCCAAAGCCCTGAGGCTGGAAGCAGCATTTGAATCTCAGACCCCAAACACTGGCTGGGAGGATCAGGAGGTGAGGTGGGTGTGAGGAAAATATTCAGAGGTCAAGTCACTGGCTGGGAAAATGCCCAGAAAAGGGAAAAGAAATAAGACTATAGAAGGTTACTTTCTTGGTGAACAGGCATTTCCTCCCTTCCTTTCTCATGAGGAAGAACAATGCTTACCATCAGGCAAAGACACAGAAATCAAGGCTTCTGTGTCCCAGCCCACTCAATGGGCACAGGCCATGGAAGAGCTCAAAAAGAATTTTGAAAATCAAGTTAGAGAGGTGGAGGAAAAACTGGGAAGAGAAATGAGAGACATGAAGTCAAAGCATGAACAGCAAATCAGCTCCCTGCTAAAGGAGACCCAAAAAAATGTTGAAGAAAATAACACCTTGAAAACTAGCCTAACTCAATTGGCAAAAGAGGTTCAAAAAGCCAATGAGGAGAAGAATGCTTTCAAAAGCAGAATTAGCCAAATGGAAAAGGAGATTCAAAGCTCACTGAATAAAATAGTTCTTTCAAAATTAGAATGGAACAGATGGAGGCTAATGACTTTATGAGAAACCAAGAAATCACAAAACAAAACCAAAAGAATGAAAAAATGGAAGATAATGTGAAATATCTCATTGGAAAAACAACTGACCTGGAAAATAGATCCAGGAGAGACAATTTAAAAATTATGGGACTACCTGAAAGCCATGATCAGAAAAAGAGCCTAGACATCATCTTTCATGAAATTATCAAGGAAAACTGCCCTGAGATTCTAGAACCAGAGGGCAAAATAAATATTCAAGGAATCCACAGAACACCGCCTGAAAGAGATCCAAAAAGAGAAACTCCTAGGAACATTGTGGCCAAATTCCAGAACTCCCAGGTGAAAGAGAAAATATTGCAAGCAGCTAGAAAGAAACAATTCAAGTATTGTGGAAATACAATCAGGATAACACAAGATCTAGCAGCTTCTACATTAAGGGATCGAAGGGCATGGAATAGGATATTCCAGAAGTCAAAGGAACTAGGACTAAAACCAAGAATCACCTACCCAGCAAAACTGAGTATAATACTTCAGGGGAAAAATTGGTCTTTCAATGAAATAGAGGATTTTCAAGCATTCTTGATGAAAAGACCAGAGCTGAAAAGAAAATTTGACTTCCAAACACAAGAATGAAGAGAACCATGAAAAGGTGAACAGCAAAGAGAAGTCATAAGGGACTTACTAAAGTTGAACTGTTTACATTCCTACATGGAAAGACAATATTTGTAACTCTTGAAACATTTCAGTATCTGGGTACTGGGTGGGATTACACACACACACATGCACACACGCACACACACATAGAGACAGAGTGCACAGAGTGAATTGAAGAGGATGGGATCATATCTTAAAAAAAAATGAAATCAAGCAGTGAGAGAGAAAGATATTGGGAGGAGAAAGGGAGAATTGAATGGTGCAAATTATCTCTCATAAAAGAGGCAAGCAAAAGACTCATTAGTGGAGGGATAAAGAGGGGAGGTGAGAGAAAAACATGAAGTCTACTCTCATCACATTCCACTAAAGGAAAGAATAAAATGCCTACTCATATTGGTATGAAAACCTATCTTACAATACAGGAAAGTGGAGGATAAGGGGATAAGCAGAGTGGGGGGGGATGATAGAAGGGAGGGCATGGGGAGGAGAGTGCAATTTGAGGTCAACACTCATGGGGAGGGATAGGATCAAAAGAGAATAGAAGTAATGGGGGACAGGATAGGATGGAGGGAAATATAGTTAGTCCTATACAACACAACTATTATGGAAGTCATTTGCAAAACTACACAGATTTGGCCTATATTGAATTGCTTGCCTTCCAAAGGGAAGGGGTGGAGAGGGAGGGAGCTAAAGAAGTTGGAACTCAAAGTGTTAGGATCAACTGTAATGTTCTTACCACTAGGAAATAAGAAATACAGGTAAAGGGGTATAGAAAGCTATCTGGCCCTACAGGACAAAAGAGAAGACGGAGACAAGGGCAGAGAGGGATGATAGAAGAGAGAGCAGATTGGTCATAGGGGCAATTAGAATGCTTGGCATTTGGGGGGGGAGGGGAGAAAAGGGGAAAAATTTGTAACCCAAAATTTTGTGAAAATGAATGTTAAAAGCTAAATAAAAAAAAAAATCACAAAAAAAAAATCAAGTAAGAGAGGTGGAGGAAAAATTGGGAAGAGAAATGAGAGTGATGCAAAGAAATCATGAAAAAAAATCAACAGCTTGCTAAAGGAGACCCCAAAAAATGCTGAAGAAAATAACACCTTTAAAAATAGGCTAATTCAGTTGGCAAAAGAGGTCCAAAAACTCAATGAGGAGAAGAACGCTTTAAAAATCAGAATTAGCCAAATGGAAAAGGAGGTTCAAAAGTTCACTAAAGAAAATAGTTCTTTGAAAATTAAAATGGAGCAGATGGGAACTAATGACTTTATGAGAAACCAAGAAATTACAAAACAAAACCAAAAGAATGAAAAAATGGAATGTGATGTGAAACATCTCATTGGAAAAAGTCATAGTTTTATTGCTTAATTCCATGCTCTGATTTCTTCTATTTTTTTCCTTCACTTATTGCTATTGGTGGAATTCCCAATACAGTATTAAAAATATTAGTAATCGGGGAGAAATCTTGTGTCATCCCTGATCATATTGGGAAGGCTTCTATTTTATCCTCATTAATAAAATGAATGATTTTTCATGGTTTTGATAAATGTTTCTTTATTTAAATTTAATCCTTTAAATTTAAAATTTTAAATATATTTTTAAATAAAAGTCTGTTTATACTAAAATTTTCTAGTTGTTTTCATACAGTGCTGAACTTAATCAAAGTCTTTTTCTATGTCTATAGATATAATTTTATGATTGTTTTTACTATCATTTTTGATGGAATCAATTATGTTAATAGTTTCCCTTATGTCATACCATGCCTGCATTGCTGGCATAAATTCCACTTGATCATAATGTATGATCTTTACAATATATTTTTGTAATATTTTGTCTATTATTTTATTTAAGTTTTGTCATCCTTACACATTAATGAAAAACTCAATAATTTTCTTCTTCTGTTTTATTCTTCTTGGTTTGGGTATCAGAATCATATTTATTTCATAAGAGGAACTGAGTAGGATCCATTCTTTCCTTATTTTTCCAAATAATTGATTTAATTTATTAATATTATAATAAATTAATAATTATTAATATGTTATAATATATTATATATAAATATAATATCTAGCATGATATACTATAATAGTATATTTTATTATCATGTATTATATATTATGAAAATATTATGTAAATATAACATATACTATAAATTTACTATATTAATAAAAATTTATTATAATATGAAATAAATATTATTAATATTAATGAATAATTTGTTATGGGGTTAGTGGATTTTTAAGTGTTTGATAGTATTTACTTGCAAATCATCTGTTCGTGGTGCTTTTCTCTTACAAAGCTCATCTGTGGACTGTTCAATTTCTTCTTCCAAAATATGTCTATTTAAATATTCTATTTCCTCTTCTGCTAATCTAGGAATTTTATAGTTTTGTAAATACTCTTCCATTTAACCTAAATTGTTAAGGTTTTTGGCATATAACTGGGCAAGATAACAACCTAAAATTGCTTTAATTTCATCATTAGTGGTATATTCACCCTTTTCATTTTTTGATTCTAGTGATTTGTCTTTTTCTCTTTTTATTAATCATATCAATCAATCATTTATTTTGTTTGGGATTTTTTCATGAAACCAACTCTTACCTTTAATTATTAATACAATGTTTTATTTTATTTAATCTTAATAATATGTATAGCAGGGGATAGAGCCAAGATGGCAGAGTGGGAGCAGCGACTTGCTAGCACTCTTCCCCAAAACCCTCAAAAATCTGTAAAAGGATGACTCTATACAACTTTTAAAGCAGCAGAAGCCACAAAATGACAGGGTGAAGCAAATTTACAGCCCAAGACAACTTGGAAAGTCAACAGGAAGGGTGCATTGCACCAGGCTGGGAACAGAGTACAGTTCAGTGTACGTTGTGCCAGCATGGAAGGAACTGGAACAGACCTTACAGGACTGAATCACTGGAGGCTATTGAATTTTCCAGACTTCTCAACCCACTTCCACAGCAGTCATGTTATGGAAGACAGCTTCAAAGGTCAATGGGAAGGGTCTCTAACCTGGATGAGAAGGAAGCATGGTGTGGCCACAGCCCCAGCCTGACCAAGGCCCCAGCCATGGTGGCAGTAGCCACTACTGAAGCAGAGGCTTCTTCTAGAGTCCTTCACTTAACTAAGGACTCAAAAGTCAATTAATTGCCTGGAGAAATGAGTAAACAGGGGAAAAGAAACATACTATAGATTCTTACTTTGTCAGTGAAAAGGTGTTTTCTTACATCATTGTTGACAAGGAAGACCAAAACATAGAACCAGAAAAAGAAAACAAAGTCAAAGCTCCTCCATCCAAAGCCTCCAAGAAAAATATTGATTGGTCTCAGGCTATGGAAGAGCCCAAAAAGGATTTTGA
This sequence comes from Notamacropus eugenii, assembly GCF_028372415.1. Taxonomy (NCBI): domain Eukaryota; kingdom Metazoa; phylum Chordata; class Mammalia; order Diprotodontia; family Macropodidae; genus Notamacropus; species Notamacropus eugenii. Next base: position 24,168,471 of record NC_092873.1, read on the forward strand.
AAATCAAGTAAGAAAAGCAGAGGAAAAATGGAAAGAGAAATGAGTAGTGCAAGAATATGATGAAAAAAGAGTCAGCAGTTTGCTAAAGAAAACCCCACAAAAAATGCTGAAGAAAGTAACACCTTTAAAATTACACTAACCCAAAAGAGATCCAAAAAGCCAATCAGGAGAAGAATGGGAAAAATGGGAAAAGAGGTTCAAAAGCTCCCTGATGAAAATAACTCCTTAAAAATTAGAATGGAACAAATGGGAGTTAATGATTGATGAGAAATCAAGAAATTGTAAAACAAAACCAAAACAATGAAAAAAATAGCAGACACTGAGAAATATCTAACAGAAAAACAACTGATCTGGAAAATTGATCTAGGAGAGATAATTTAAAAATTACTGGACTACCTGAAAGCCATGATCAAAAAAGAGTCTATACTAGAAAATATCAAGGAAAATTGCCCTGATATTCTAGAACCAGAGGGGAAAATAAAAGTGGAAAGAATCCACTGATCACCTCCTCAAAGAAATTACAAAAGGAAAACTCCCAGGAATGTTATAACGAAATTCCAGAGTTCCCATGTGAAGGATATTACAAGCAGCCAGAAAGACATAATTCAAATACTGTGGAAACATAACCAGGACAGCACAAGATTTAGGAACTTCTACACTAAGGGATTTGGGGGCTTACAATATGATATTCCAGAGACCAAAGGAGATAGGATTAAAACCAAGAATCCCCCACCTAAAAAAACTGAGTAAAGGGAAGAAATGGAATTTCAATAAAGTAGAGGATTTCCAAGTATTTTTGTTGAACAGACCAGAGCTGAATAGAAATTGTGACTTTCAAATACAAGAATCAAGAAAAGCATGAAAAGATAAACAGGAAATAAAAACCATAAGGGCCTTATTAAAGTTGAACTGTTTACATTTCTACATGGAAAGATGATATTTGTAACTCATGAGAAATTTCTCAGTATTAAGATAGTTGGAGAGAATGTTTGTGTATGTGTATGTGTGTGTTTGTGTGTGTATATGTGTTTGTAGAATGGCACAGGGTAAACTGAATAGTAAGGAATGATATCTAAAAAGTAAAATTAAGTGTTGATTGGAATATGCTATGAGAAACAGAAAGGGAAAGGTAGAATGTAGCAAATCATCTCACATAAAAGAGGCAAGAAAAACTTCTACAATGGAGGGGAAGAGGGGGAAGATGAGAGAGAATAACTGAGCCCTGCTTTCATTGGATTTGGCTTCAGGAGGGAATAACATACACACTCATTTGGGTATAGAAGTTAATTTTACCCTACAGAAAATCAGGAGGGAAGGGGGGAAGAGAGGGAAGATAATAGAAGGGACAACAGATTGAGGGAAGAGGTAATCAGAAGCAAACACTTTTGTAGAGGAATAAGTCAAAGGGGAGAACAGAATAAATGGAGAATGGGACAGCATAGAGGGAAATATAGTTAGTTGTTAACAACATGATTGCTATGGAAGTATTTTGCATGACTACATATGTATAGCTTATATTGAATTGCTTGTCTTCTCAATGAGGGTGGGTGGGGAGGGGGAAAGGGAGAGAAAGTTTCAAAAATGAATGTTAAAAATTGTTTTCACATGCCACTAGGAAATAAGATATTTAGACAGTGGGACATAGAAATCTATCTTACTCTACAGGGAAATAGAAGGAAAGGGGATGAGGGGGCTGATGGAGGGGAGGACAGATTGGAGAAAATGGCAGTCAGAACACATGCTGTCCTGGAGTGGGGAGAGGCGAAGATGAGAAAAAAATTTGAAATTCAGAATTCTGTGGAAATGAATGTTAAAAACTAAAAAATAAATAATTGTTTAAAAATTATAAAAAAAATTTTAAAATAAAAATAATGTTTATAGCAGCTCTCTTTGGGGTGGTAAAGAACTGGAAATTCCATGGATGGGGAATGGCTGGATAAGTTATGGTATATGGTTGTGATGGAATACTACTGTGCTATAACAAATTATGAACTCAGTGATTTTATAAAAACAAGGAAAGACTTGCATGAAACAATGGAAAGATATGAGCAGAACCAAGACAACATTGTGTATAGTAACAGCAATACAGTTTTAAGAAGAACTGTGAGCAAAAAATTTATTTCGTCTACTACAAATAACCAAATTAACTATAAAGAAGATATGAAGAAAGATGCAGTCTGCATCCAGAAAAAGAACTGATAAAGAGGAGTATGTATAGAATGATTATATATGTACATATATACACATACTAATGATATATGTTAATGATAAACGTATATGTGTTTAATGGTCGCCATCTCTATGGCTGGGGTAGTTGAGGAAAAGATATTTACATGACAATTTTGTTGTGTGTGTGAACGAAATTTGATACTTGATTTGCATTTTCATGGGCAAATCGTCTTTTTTAGCATACTAGGTTATGGAAATTTGGTTTGTTTTATTCCACAAATTAAAAATATTTTTTAAAAGAGACAAACACGGGGGGCGGAGCCAAGATGGCGAAGTAGAAAGACGCACATACACATAGCTCCGAACCCACAAAACACAGAACGGCAGAGGGGACTAACCCAGGGCGAATTCTGCACCCAGAGACCACGGAATATTGGAGCGAGGGAGATTTCTGTTGCGGAGAGACCTGCAAACCTCTCGAGGGGGGTCCTTCGCACCGTGGACTGGGCGCCGGGGCGAGAAGCAGAGAGCAGCCCTACCGTGGCAGCGACAACGTGGGAAGAAGATCCTAGAGGGCTGCGAGACGGGATCTCCAGCGGCCACGCGGGTCCCCCCACCCACAGAGGGACCTGCAAACCTCTCGCAAAAGGTCCCTCCCGCTGCAGACGTGGAGCCCAGCCCGGACCTGTGGCGGCGGCCGCGGCTCTGAGAGGCACAGTCCTAAGAGGGCTCCAGAGGCGGGATCTTCAGCAGCGGCACGGGCCCCCCCACCAACAGGTGACTGACGGGGGTAGGTGAGAGAGTCTCTTTGGCAGGTTGAGAGGGGAGTGAGGTGCCCCCATAGCTCGGGCCCCCCCGGGAGGTGGGGACTGAGAGGCTGCTGCGGCTGCGGCTGCGGACGGCGGATCCCCAAGCGGGCGGGAGCCTGGATCCATTGTGGAAGGTCTGTGCATAAACCGCCTGAGGGAATTGAGCCAGAGAGGCGGCCCTGCCCCTGCCCACCTGAACTTAATTTAACACTGAATAACAGCCCTGCCCCCGCCAAAAGCCCTAAGGCGGGAAGCAGCATTTGAATCTCAGTCCTCCCAAACGCTGGCTGGGAGGAGTAGGAGGCGAGGTGGGTGTGAGGAGAACATTCAGAGTTCAGGCCACTAGGTGGAGAATATGCCAAGAAAAGGGAAAAGAAATAAAACTATTGAAGGGTACTTTATCGCAGAGAAAAAAACACTTCCTCCCTTCCTTTCTGATGGGGAGGAACAATGCTTGCCATCAGGCAAAGACACAGAAATCGAGGATTCTGTGTCCCAGCCCACCCAATGGGCTCAGGCAATGGAAGAGCTCAAGAGGAATTTTGAAAATCAAGTTAGAGAGGTGGAGGAAAGACTGGAAAGGGAAATGAGAGGGATGAGGGAGAAGCATGAAAAACAGATCAGCTCCCTGCTAAAGGAGAACCAAAAAAATCTTGAAGAAATTGGCACCCTGAGAACTAGCCTAACTCAGCTGGCAAGGGAGGTGCAAGGGGCCAATGAGGAGAAGAATGCTTTCAAAAGCAGAATTAACCAAATGGAAAAGGAGATTCAAAAGCTTACTGAAGAAAACAGATCTCTCAGATCTGGAATGGTACAGATGGAAGCTTTGGACTTTTCGAGAAAGACAGATATCTCAGAACATACCGCGCAGATTCGAAAAATGGAAGATAAGGTGAAATATCTTATTGGAAAAACAACTGACCTGGAAAATAGAATCAGGAGAGACAATGTAAAAATTCTGGGACTACCTGAAAACCATGATCAAAAGAAGAGCCTAGACATCATCTTCCATGAAATTATCAAGGAAAACTGCCCTGAGATTCTAGAACAAGAAGGCAAAATAAATATTCAAGGAATCCGCAGAACACCACATGAAAGAGATCCAAAAAGAGAAACTCCTAGGAGCATTGTGGCCAAATTCCAGAATTCCCAGGTGAAAGAGAAAATATTGCAAGCAGCTAGAAAGAAACAATTCAAGTATTGTGGAAATACAATCAGGATAGTACAAGATCTGGCACCTTCTACATTGAGGGACAGAAGGGAATGGAATAGGATATTCCAGAAGTCAAAGGAAATAGGACTGAAGCCAAGAATCACCTACCCAGCAAAACTGAGTATAATACTTCAGGAAAAAAAATGGTCTTTCAATGAAATAGAAGACTTTCAAATTTTCCTGATGAAAAGACCAGAACTGGAAAGAAAATTTGACTTTCTAACACAAGAATGAAGAGAACCATGAAAAGGCGAACAGCAAAGAGAAATCATAAGGGACTTACTAAAGTTCAACTGTTTACATTCCTACATGGAAAGACAATATTTATAACTGTTGAAACATTTCAGTATCTGGGCACTGGGTGGGAGTACACACACACACACACACACATGCACACACGCACACATACATAGAGACAGAGTGCACAGAGTGAATTGAAGAGGATGGGATCACATACTAAAAAAAAAAAAAAATTAAATCAAGCAGTGAGAGAGAAATATTGGGAGGAGAAAGGGAGAAGTTATATGGGGCAAATTATCTCTTATAAAAGAGACAAGCAAAAGACTTATTAGTGGTGGGATAAAGAGGGGAGGCAAGAGAAAAACATGAGGTCTACTCTCATCACAATCCACTAAAGGAAAGAATATAATGCACACTCATTTTGATAGGAAAACCTATCTCATAATACAGGAGAGTGGGGGACAGGGGCACAAGTAGGATGGGGGGGAGGATAGAGGGGAGGATATGGGGAGGAGAATGCAATACGAGGTCGACACTCATGGGGAGGGAAAGGACCATAAGAAAATAGAAGTAATGGGGGACAGGACAGGATGGAGGGAAATATAGTTAGTCCTATACAACACAACTAGTCTGGAAATCATTTGCAAAACTAAACAGATATGGCCTATATTGAACTGCCTGTCTTCCAAGGGGAAGGGGTAGAGAGGGAGGGAGCCAAAGAAGTTGGAACTCAAAGTGTTAGGACCAAATGTAATGTTATTACCACCGGCTAACAAGAAATACAGGTTAAGGGGTCAAGAAAGCTATCCGGCCCTACAGGACAAAAGAGAAGACGGAGACAAGGGCAGGGAGGGAGGATAGAGGAGAGAGAAGATAGGTCACAGGGGCAATTAGAAAGCTTGGATCTGGGGGGGGGGGGAGGGGAAAAAAGGGGAGAAAATTTGTAACCCAAAAATGTGTGAAAATAAATGTTAAAAGTTTAATAAAAAAAATAAAAAAAAAAAAAAAAGAGACAAACACTTAGCATGCTCCAAAGAATAAGGAAAGAACTTCCCTTGAGAGTAGAGAATCCCAGATCCCAAATATTTAAGTCTCTCTTTCACTGAACTTTACATGCTCAGATCATCTCAGGTTTTGATCTCTGCCCAATGGACTGCTTGCAATATTCCAAGGACACAGAAAGTCCAAGTCATTGTTCTTTCAACAAATGTAGTTTTAGGCAGTAACATCTTAAGAGGAGTAAGCCAAGATGTGCAGATGAGGAGGACAGGAGACAAAGAAAACTTGGGAGATCAGTTCAAGGGAGAGAATGGGATGAGTTGAAAAAGGAAATTAAGGGATATTTTTTGTGGTGGGGGATGAAGCAAGTAATTTGTCACTTCCATAAGCACCACGACCCTCAACAGGCATCCTCCAAAGCACTTCTCTGTGTCATTTCCATTTCAACTTCATTGTTCTTCCATGGAAAATGGAGATGTGAAGATGACCTTCCTCTACAAATATGGCCAGGTTCCCTAGCCTCAGATGTTGAGTCTTTGTTTTACTTTTCCTCTGTTAGAAAGTCAATATGAATTTGAAAGACAGTTATAAAAATGTACACAAAAATTTCAGCCGAGCTACAGTTGACAGAAGCAGACCATAAAACACCTGAGAAATGACAAGTTGCCCATCTCCTTCTGAAGGTTCTTGCAGATCTCTGTCTTTGGTCCTGCATCTGTTCTGCTTGGACAATGTCAAGGTCATAGCCTGTGGAGCTGAACTGGGAAGAGGGTAATTAGGTTCAACAATATGATCAAAAATAACTCTTCCTGAGCCATTATATTTTCTCTTTCACATAAGCTCAATAAGACAGAGATTTTCTATTTCCTTTTAGGAGATAAAGAGGGTAATTTCATTAATACTGGCCTCAGGAAACAAACTCCTCAAACCCATGGGAAATCAGAGAAATTATGGTTCTCTGGCATTGGTTTCATTTTTCTCTCAATGGCTTCCTGGGCTCAGAGGCACAGAACTACTGTAGGAAGAGAGTGGGCCATTATCCCTACTCCACTTGCCTATTCCCTGTATCCCTGGGTGCCATGCAAAGTCCTGTCTCCTGAATTTCTGGCTTTCACAAAACTTTTCCATGAGTAAAACTGAGTATTCTCCTGACGCTTCAGCTTCCTATGGAGATGTTGTAAGGGATCTGACTTTCCCTAAACTGAATGTAGACGTGGGTGTTAGGCCTGGCCTGGAGCTTTGTTTCTAGTCAATGCCATCTATATATTTATCTGTGTTTGTGGGTATACACAGATATATGTATATATTGTATGTACATGTTCATGTGTATATCTATGTCCTTTCCATAAATGTGTGTATAGAATGTGAATATGTATGAGCAGAAGCCCACACATAGGTATACACAGGCATACATGCAAGTACATGTGTATGATTTTATCTTAAAATGTATTCCTGTGTCTTCATGTTCCTTTCTGGAAAGAAAACACACAGACACTGGGCTAAACTCTAGGATATAGGTCCAAATCACATCATCGTTTCTTGTGTTGTGAACAGAAAAGATAGGTTGTGGACAGGTTATGAAATGACCTTGGTGTCGCCTTCTCTTCACTCACAGCCCCAACCACCTCGAATATGTAAGCAAGTGATTATTACCTTTGCCTGTAAAATCTCATTCTTCCCCTCAAACAAAGGTCACCCTGGCACCCACATCACATCCCACTTAGATTAAGGCAATAGCCTTCTGCCTGGTCTTCTGTTAGTCTAACCTCCATGCAGATGCCATGGCTTCTGCTTCCTAAGGCACAGGTCAGCTCGTGTCATGTCTTCCTCCTTCCTCTCACTCAATAAATTCCTATTTAAGCTGCCTGTTACTCCAGAAAATCACCCACTTGACTTTGAAAGCTCTTCCCAAACTGACTACTTCCTACCAGCTACACTGGCCATCTAACTTATACATGACATCCCATCTCCCATAGACATTTTCTCTGCTTTCCCCCATGTCTGGAATTCTCTCTTCTAATCTCTGCCCCCTGGCTTCCTCTGCTTGCTCAATTCCTTTTCTCTTCAAGACACCTTTCCTGGACAGCTTCACAGTTAGTGATTTCCCTCTGAGATTTCTTCCTATGAATACTGTGGGTATGTATATGTGTGGATATTTGTAGGATATACAATTTGTAGGGAAATGAGATCAGATGAACTTAAAAGTGACTTATCAAACACTTAAAATTATTGTAATATTAAATAATCTGTTCAGAAAAAAATAGGAAAATATAAACCCTGATGGTTTCTTTCTGTGATACAAATTGGTAGGTAAAGCAGAGTATCAAAAAGAGAAAGAAAAGTTGTTCCAGCCTGGTGACAGGAAGGCTTGAGTTCAAATCTGAACTCCAATGTTTGCTAGCTGTCTGACCCTGGGCAAGTCTCTTGACCTCTGTTTTCCTCAGTTTCCTCATCTGTTAAAAAGGGATAAAAATACCACTTACTTTACTGGGTAACTATGAAGTTCAAATAAGACAGTGCCTTAGGATAGTGCCTGACACATAGTAGGCCTGACGTAAAAGTTATCATTATTATTAATTATCTTTTGTAATAATTACCAATATATTAACCAATATAGTAATATGATGTTATTCCCTAAGTTAATTTATTTATGTTGCTATACCAATCAACCTAACAAACAGTTACATGGCAATGCGGCTAAAATATTTTGGGGCAACTAGGTGGTTAGAGCAATGCCTATCTAGTGTCTATCTGGTGACTGGAGCACTGCACTTGGAGTCAGGAAGACCTGACTTCAAATCCACCCTGAAATACTTACTAGTTGTGTGATTCCAGGCATGTCACTCATCCATATTTGCTTTAGTTTCCACATCTCTAAAATGAGCTGGAGAAGGAAACGGCAAATCACTCTGGTGTCTTTCCAAGAATATGGATTTGGGGATCACCAAAAGTTGGACATGATTGAAAAACGACTAGAGGATTCTGGGAAAATGGCAGAGTAGGACAGAAAATAACATCTCTGGATGAATATAGAGCTATGAAAATAAATAATAGTAGGGCAGAATCAGGGTTCTTGAAGAACAATTGAAGAAGACCAGAAGAAAAATCCCAGGACTAGATTTTCTCCCTGTAAAGAACAAACATCTCTGGGTTGGGAGGCTGCCTCAGCCAGCCACAGGAATTTTTAAGGAACCTGTCTTGACAAGGAATTCCACACCCAGCTGTGCTTTGGAGAGCAGTGGGGGTGAGAAGGAACCAGCACACTCCCAGTGAGTGCAGAAGCAGTGGGGGTAGGGATGCTGCCAGCTGTGGACACTTATAGGAGGCTGGAGGTCTTGTTTTGAGTTCAGGGTTAAAGGGGAGAACTGAAGAGGATCAGAGGGCAGAGGTTTCATTCCCCTCACCACAGTACTAGAGGTGATTATAACAACTAAATTATCACCAAAAAATGCACAGGCAAAGGAAAAAGAATCCAACCAGAGATAGCTACTATGGGAATAGAGAAGATGGTGGTTCATCTTCAGAAGAGAAACAAAGAAACCCTCTCTTACCCCCAAAGAGTAATATCAAATGGTCACCTGCCCAAAAAGAATTCACTGAAAAACTTAATAAAGACTTTAAAAATGAAATGAGAGAGATTGAGGAAAAATCAAAAAGAAAAATAAGAATAATGCAAGAAAAACGAGAAGATTATGACAAGAAAGGCAAAAAATTAGAAAAAGAGATCCAGAATCTTAAGGAAGAAAATGATTCCTTGAAAATCAGAATTGTTCCAGTGAAGTTATAAGAGATGAAGAAATTACATGTGTGTGTGTAGATATGCGTGTGAGTCTGTGTGTGTATAAAACAAAAAAATAGAAGAGAATGTGAAACGTCTCAAAGGAAAAGCAATGAATTTAGAGAACAGATCAAGAAGAGAAAACATAAAAATAATTAGATTACCTGAAAGTTCTGATTAAAAAAAGAATTTGATGCAACAATACAAGAAATAATTAAAGAAAATTGTCCTGAAACATTGGAACAAGAGAGGAAAGTAGAAATAGAAAAAAAAAAACACCCATCGCCACCTGAAAGAGATACTACGAGGAAAATTCATAGGAATATTATAGTCAACTTCCAAAATCCCCAGATTAAGGACAAATTATTAAGAACAACAACAAAAAAACAATTTACATATGATAGTACTACAATTAGAATCACACATGACCTAGCGTTGGTGACATTAAAAAGGTTCAAAGTCTTGGAACATTATATATTGAAGAGCAAAAGAATTGGACTTCTAGTCAAAAATATCACACCCACCAAATTCTGAATGGAAAAGAAAGGACATTTGATTAACTACCAGACTTTCAGGTCTTTGAAAAAAAACTGAATTCCATAGAAGATTAAACATATCAGAGCCAAGAGAAAAATACGATGCATACCAATGACCAACTTCAAGGGACTCAATACAGATAGAATGTTTATGTTATATGTATGGAAAATGTCAAAGCTATGTCTAAGATTGTTACTCGTAATTAGGTAGATTGTAAAAAACATAGAGGTAGACCTAAGTATGATATGACTTCAGAAAGGAAAACTGTTCGAAAACAGCTAAAAAGAGTAATTGTCTTATACAAATGCGGTGCAAGAAGAAGGACCAATACAGAGAAATTAAATGGGGGAGAACGACTGTTAGTTCTGCAAAGCTACTTTCATCAGGAACAGGTTTAAGACGAGAAAGTACATATACATCTAGAAGAGTATAAAAATCTTCTAAATTTAGAACAAAATAAAACTCTGAAGTGATAGGGAGCGAATAAAGGAGGGATCTTTAGAGGGGAGGGTGAGGGACTTGGTTAAAGGGGTTATAGAAGGGTATTTAGATTTATGGGAATGATAGAATAAGGGAGGGATTGAAGGAGTGATGGTAGGTTAAATAATAAGGAGGACAAGGTAACAGGTCGAAGTAAAGTAGAGGAGTTAGGAGAGAGGGGTAAAAGATAAGTGAAAACATAAAAACATGATTAGAAGTAGAATCTCTTAGGGGAAGTATACGTTTGTATGTATGTATGAATGTGTATATGTTTACATATGTATGTGTATATGTATATGTGTATGCATACATCAATACCTGCATATAAATATATCCATGTTCAATTTTACCCTTGGAGTAGAGGAAGGGGGGAAAAACTAAGTGAAAAGTGTAGAACAGAGAACAAAAGAAAATCTACAACGAAGCAAAGAAAAAGTGGAGAATTTTCAACATATCTATGCTTTCTTGAAATGGTAAGTTATTGCTGTATATGCGGAATCCTCTTCTATGCTGTGCACGACATGTTTTTCTTTTCTTATTTTACATTTAATTCTAATATTTATGCTTATAATGTTTTCTTTTCTCATGTATTTAAGTTTCATTGTTCGTCTAAAATATTTTAAATAACTGAACAACAAAGAAATTGTGTTAGAGAAACCTAATGAATTACACTCAGCTGTAAGAAATGACAGGCTGTTAAAAGGAAGTAGTGAAGATTTGCATGAGCTGATGTAGAGAGAAGTAAGGAAAACCAAGAGAACAATTTATAAAGTAATAGCAACACTTTTAAAGACTTAAAAAGTCTCATCAAAATAATGACTAATCAGAGTGATTCCAGAGGAGGCAGAATAAAACATGACAAAGAGCCCCAGTCTCACAGGGTAACATTATTCAAGGGGAAATTGCCCAAAATTTCAAGCGTGACAATCTTGGGACATGGGCCGTCTCAAATAGAGTCTGAGTTCCTCCCAAAGACTGTCTCCCTCTCCCTTTTTCCATGACTTGGAGCCATGGATGTTCTCTGGAAGATCAAAGAAAAACTTACCTCCCCAAACTCTTGTCAATTCCATCCTTCATGTAGTCACAAAGTAATCATCAATGAGGACACTCTTATGCAAATATCAAGGATGGAACCCTGAGTTACACACAGAGGGAGAAAGGGAAAATGAGAAAGCAGTTCAACAAACCTAACTCAAACATCACGTCTGTTGCATAGTCCTACCAGAGTCCACACCCATCATGCCCCACCTATGTAAGAAATAAAAGTGCATTTTCTCCAAGAATTCCTGCAACCAAACTTGGTCATTACAATTACACAGAACTCAACTGCTTTTTTCTTTCCAAGTATATTATTGTGGTGATTGTCCATCTTCTCCTGGTTCTACATACCTTGATCTTCCTCCATTTCTCTCTTCCCATGCTTTGTTGAATCTTTTTCTCTTAATTTTTAACAATTCAGTGGTATTTCTTAGGGAGAGGGGGATCTTAACTAACGTAAATCTATGTGCCTATGATGCATTAGGTAAAGGCTTCCTTAGTTTAGCCCTCATTCCTTTCCTAAACTATGACCTCAGACAAAGTTGGAGCTCAGGAAAAATTACTGATGACTTAGTCATGCCTATTGTATGGAAGAGTTGGTTGGTAAAATGCTGTCGACAAACAGAGAACATTAGCCTGAGTGGCCACAAAGGTTAGGGATGGGGAGGTCAAAAGGCATCAGAGGAAGAGGAGGAGATGAACAGAATCAGTAGAGATAGTGACATAAGTACCCTGAGAGGACCTCATTTAACAATCACTGGAGCCTGATTGGCCAGTGATGTTGTGCAGGAAATCACAGGATTGTCCACACTTTTGATAAGGCTTGTTCTGTCTGCAAGTCTCATCAGAGTGACCTGAAAGCAAACTCATTAGTCAGAGGATAGAACACTATCTCCAGATCAGTCAGCCCAGAGAGACTTTATCCTTTGGATTTTGGAATATGGCATTTAAAGCTCTTCACATCATCTTAGTACTAATTACTAAATCATGTTTGATCCTGACTATGACTCCCAAAAGGGAAACTCTGAAGACACACCTGCTGCCCAGCCGCAGCTCCATCTCCATACCCTTGCAGCAGAGATCAAGAACCACCAATGTCTAGAGCCCAGCTGAAGGAGAACTGTCAACTAATATACATTGTGAGGGGCCTGCCTGCATAGCCCTCCCTGTCAGTTGAGTGAGAGAGCACCTTCAAGTGCTTAGGATAGATAAGGAACAATAATGAATGACTTCATTCCCTCAGTCAGCCCGAACCAGGAAAGGAGTCCCATAATGAACAGCTGAGGACACAGAATTGGCTTGTTCTCTTGACTAAGCAAGAGGTCCTTGATTTAATCAAATTTGTCCTTTGGAAATGTTGTAGAAGACTGAGGGACGACATCCCCTGTCATTAGGGTCAGGCAGAACTAGGGAGTAAGTCTAATATAGCAGTAAATGTCAGGATCAAATGAGACTTGACACTCTTAGTTGTAGTAGGGGATAAAACAAAGACGCTAGTCTGGGACACTCTTCACCTTGGTCCCTTAACTCCCTGACTCTTTAAAAGCTCATTTCTTTTTGATCAGGAAAGGAGGCCTTCCTCATTCTTCCTCTCTTGACAGTCAGTAAAACTATTTTCATTATCTTTTCAGGAATAATTTGGTATTTCATCACTCTTTTTCAAGTATGCAAGTACCATTTAATAGGTCTTTTCACGACGTATTGGTGGGTCATCTTTTCAGCTGAGAATTTTCACTGTAGATCATGTGTATTATGGACCCATCAAATATTTCTCTCTGACATAATTTCAAGTGCCTATTTACTGGAGATCATCCCACCAAGAATTCCAATGATCATGGCCTAAAAGAGAACAACAGACTTGGGAGGTGGCAGCCTCATTAATAGAAAAGATTTAGAAGATGGGAGTCGAGATTTTTTTCATATAAACTTCATCATCCCTGCCTTATCTAGTTTGGCCTGTTTTAGCCTACTCAGGGAAGATCCATAAGGTGTGATGGGGACCAGTTCTGCTTCCTGCCTAAGGAAACAAAGAAAATGGGTTTATAACGCTTGAAGGTAAGCTGGATATAAGGATGATGACCTGCCTTAAGGTGAATGTTTAACATTGAAGTGAATTAACAACAAAAGGAGAGAAATGTGCTCTGACAGTGTCCAAAAGCATCTCAGATTGAGCACACACTGAGATTCCTTCAAGGATTGTGAGCGGAGTCAGAGGGATAAATGAGGCAATCTCCATTCCCTGTAACTCCTCATCTCTGGTAGGGGAGAGGCAATTATATGTGGAAGGAGGGTGTTCTGTATGTAAACTCAATTCAAAAAACTGCTAGCGTTGGGACTCTGGGCAAGTCACTATCCTCCTCCCAGACTGAGTTTCTTCACCTTTGAATAGAAAATAACTGGACACATTGCATGCCCAGACTTCTCTGGCAATTAAGAAGAGAAAAGCAGCAAATCTCTGCACAGAATTTAAAGGCCTCTCTAGAAGGCAACTATTGTTATTAGTAATATCATGAGTTTTCTTGGTGTCCTTTCTCACTGAACACAAAAATGTTTCAGAAGTATCAAAAGAAACGTACCCCAAGACCCCAGGCTTACTGCTCCAAAACAGATTAAATAGTAATTGGGAAATGTTTACCAAAATAATGAAAAACACAACACAGCTAATGTTACATATTTGCTTTTCTAAGTCAGTATGTGACTCTATTTCTATTTGAGTAGGACAGGGCTGTGAGGACTCTAACAGGCACTGGGGCATGTGGAGTCCAGGGATGAGGAAAAGAGAGCCGTCAGGACCATTTGTGGATCCAAATACAAATCTTTTCTGTCCTCTGGGTTGTATCTGTTCTTGTTTCGTTTTGGATCATGTTAAGTAAAACTTGTCCCGGGATCCCTGAATTGCTGGGTTCCCTCTTCTCATGGGGATTAAGTCCCCTTTACTTCAATAATACCAAAGATGATCTAGGTCAGTGGTTTCTAGAGGAAACCCTGGTTGGGGAACTCAGACAATAAAATACGGCAAATCACCAAGACTGAGTTGGATCCTTCTAGAGCCAGAAGAGTCATTTGTTCTGGGAAGTGGGTGATAGTTCTGTATACCTCTAAGTGGTGAAAAAGGGCTTGGTTCAAGAAAGCCAGAGAAGGCTCTCATTAGCACTTAGTGGATACTTAGAGTTGAAAAATCTCCTCCCTATTATCCCAAGTCAACTGTACGGTAATTGCCTGCAAGAAAGGAACCTGTGGAAAAAAATCTCCTTGGACCAGGCATTTTGTCATTTTTGTTAATTTTATTTTTAATTTGTGGAACAAAACAAGAATTTTCATAATATCGTACAATTTTTTAAAAAGATGATCATACATGAAACTGCGAATATACTATGTACAACATGCTATTCCATTCAAATACACAACAAAATTGTCACATCATTTTTTTCTTTTCCCTCCTCTTGACCTAGAGCTGTCTACCATTAGACAAAAATAGGTCTATGCACACACACACACATAAATATATATGTAAAATTACACTACATTCACTTTTCCTTATCATTCCTTTCTGTGGATGCAGAGAGCATCTTTCTTCACATGTTCCTTATACTCAATTTCAGTGTTTATAATAGTCAAAATAACTTATTCATTCAAAGGAGTTCTTTAAAAAATATTGCCATTACTGTATGAAATGTTCTCTTGTTTCTTCTCATTTCTCTCCATTATTTCGTGGAAATCTTTCCATGTCTTTCCAAAATCGTTGAGGTGATCATTTCTTATAGCACACAAAATCACCCACCATAATTTGTTCAGCCATTCCCCAGGGGATGTACATCCCTGCAATTTCAAGCTCTTTGCTACCAAAAAGAGAGCTGCTATCAACACTTTAGAACATGTAGGTTCTTTTCTCCTTCTTTCCCTACTCATCTCTGGAAATAGAAAGTGGCCTTGCTGAGTCAAAGGGCACAGGTAGTTTAATAATTCTTTGGGCATAATTCCAGATTGCTCTTGACAAGGCCTTTTATTAAAACAAAAGGGTTTCATTTATGTCCTTGGAAGAATAGAAGGATTCCTATCCCTTGGTCTCATTTCTTGAAAGAAGATATTTTTTAGATCTATCCATCTATCTAAGCAGCTAAAGGGTACAGTGGATAAAGCACTGGGCCTGGAGTCAGAAAAACTTGAGTTCAAATATAATCACAGATTCTAGCTAAGTGGTTGTGGGCAACACACTAAAATCTTCCTGCCTCAATTTATTCAACTATAAAATCATAATAATACTAGCACATCCCTCACAGGACTATGGTGAGGATCAAATAGAGCAATACTTGTAAGATCTTTAGCACAATACCCGAGGTACAGTAAGTATTATATCAGTGCTTATTCTCTTGCAGCAAGAGTCTGTCTGTCTGTCTGTTTCTCTCTCTCTCTCCCCTACTCTCTGGAAATATATATGTATATATATACAAATATTATATAGGTAACGTGTATGTATGCATATGCATACATATATAACAGAATGTTTAAAAAAGTCTTTCCGTCCTCACATTAAATAATTGCTCTTTAGTATCCACCATAAGAGAATCGTTTAGAGAGAAAGTTAGGGGGAGGGGAGAGGAAGGGAGAATGGAAAAAACATATATTTCACACCTACCACGTACTACCCACTTTGCTAAGGATTTTATAAGTGTAATCTCATTTCATCCTCACAACAATCCTAGGAAGTAAATCATATTATACTCCCCACTTTACAATTGAGGAAACTGAGATAGAGATTAAGTGACTTGTGCAAGGTTGGCCAGGAAGTGTCTGAGACTGGGTTGAAACTTAGGCAGGTCTTCCTGAATCCAGGCCCAGCACTCTACCCACCTGAATGCCACACCAGTAGTGTCACTTGACCAGTTTAATGTCAGTATCTCTGAGTCCTCTTGTCCATAGAAAAGCAACATTAAAATAAGTCTTTGTCCTCCTGTGTTGTGAAGCAACCTTCTTTTCTGCAGCTCCATTCAGTTGCAAATGCCTTGCCTGCTATGTACCATTTCTGTTGCTCTTGGAATGTCCTGGCAGTCTGAGGATGGCCCACTTCCGACTTTCTGAAAATGTGGACTTGACCTCAGATCACGTTGTATATTTCTGTAACTTGCATATGTTTATAACCTATACATGCATTCTTCTAAACATGCCATAGATGTCTTCACTACTCCAAACTTTATGGTAAGCTCTTGGAGTGGAGACTACTCTATGTATTGTCTCTTTATCGCCAACAACTAGCAGGGTTCCTCCTCTTAGTAGGTGCTTTCCAAACACTTCATTCATGGATCTATATTTGACTGAAGAATAAAGTGGGGCAAAGACAAGGAAAGTGACTTGCCCACAGTCATCCACAAATGCAGTGCTGAGGCAGGAGTCAAGCGAACTCTCTTCTGGGATTGAACATACTACTCTATTAATTATATCATGATGTGCCTTGTAAGCAGTTTTCCCAAGAATATAGTATTATAGATCTCAAACGACTAGGAGCATCTCTATCACAGTGGAACCCTGCCTAAAGATGAGGTTGTAAAGGAAGGAAAGAAAAGGGCAATATCTGAGACCCTAAAAGGACCAGTGTCTGTTTCTGCCGCTATAACTTAGCAAGCATCGTTCTCTCTGCTTCCCTGCAGGAGACATAGTGAAAGGAGCAAGTACATAGGTACATGAATACATGTGTGCAGTGAGAAATACATGTGTTCATATGTGCAGCATGTACATAAATTCTTACTAGAGATATGTGTTGATATATGTTCACAAATATGATTACGTATATATACATGTGAATCTTTGTCCTATGAATATATTTCTGTAGTCAAATGATGCCTACGAATTCCTCTTCTTAAAAATAATTTCTTAATAATTGAAGGAAATACTGGGATTCAGTTGGAGGTTAGTGAAAATAAAGATGATTTCCCCCCCACTCCAAGTTCCCAGAACAACCCTAAACTATTCATGGACCAGATAAAGACTGTCTGGCATAAGCAGAAATATATGTGTGTGTGTGTGTGTGTGTGTACATGAGTGTGTATGAATATATTTATTAAATTGTAAACGTACGTGTGTGCCTTCCTATTTGTTCATATATGCAAATTGTATGTGTGTAGTCTGTAAATGAATAAATACATACATGTACACATATATGTATATGACTTTATGAGTGTATATACTTTTGTCCTTATGAGATATTAAAATTCAAGACTCCTGTCAGTCCAAACCTCACTCCAATACCAAGCTGTAGTCTCTGGAAATCTGAAGTTCTTGGATCTCCATGGACAGTTGAGCCAACAGGAGAATACCCAATTTCACTTTCAGAAAAGTTCTGTGAGAACTAGAAAGGGAGCTAATGAATCAGATGGCCCCCAGAGCTTATTTGTGGCTGAAGTTACTCGAGGAACCAAGACTGATAAGTACCCAAGGATAATGGGAAGGATCAGTGGATTGGGGATAATGGGGATAATGGACCAGACCAATCTAAAGTAATTCTTCTAATGCCCTTCTGTACAGGTTGGTGTTGAGAGAGAATCAAAGTCTTTACCGGAAAAACACGATTTACAAGCTTTATCTGAACTTGAAGGCCTTGGAGAGCTCATCTCCTGAGGCCAGCATTTGGGAAATTCCCCACCCTTCATGGCTGAAAGCAAATAGAAAATCTTTTTGCTAGGCCTACATGACTGGGAGAAGAGAGAGGGGAATATAAGGGTAAGAGAGGAGCTGTCCTGAATCCTGCCCCTGTTCCAACCCTCATGCCCCAGGGTCTGGCCAGGAGATTTCTGAAAAAGACAGTTACAGGACTACAGGACCAGGCATAGGAGTCACAAGGTACGTGAAGAAGAAAAACGGAAGTTCTCCATCTGGGGCCTTTCCTTGTCAATATTTGTCGTCTTTGGATCAACTGAAGATTTCTCTGTGAGTTTAATCTTTTCTTCATACAGATGCACTGATCCCTTCAAAGTGCACAGCTGGAAAACTGGTCACTGTGGGAAATGGGGGTAGGGCAGGGAAGAAATTCCTGCTGCTGTGTTCTGAGGTTTTCTTCTTCCCTTGGAAGCAGGAGTTAGCCCCTAACTTTAAGACACTTTTTTCATAAGACTCCAAAAGGAAGGGAGAGTTTTGTTTGGAGTGCTACAGAAGCCCCTCCAGCCCAAAAGTGTGAAAGTTCCTTTTTCTAATCCTCTAGGCGCAGGCTCCAGGTCAGGGTAGGTAGACCAGACAATGTGTTGATTTTTCTCCTCTTCTCAGTCTGGATGAACAGACCCACCCTTTCTCAGACATTTGGCCCTAAAGCACATCATTTGTCCATAAAGAGAAGATGAAGCTCAAGCAATCGACAAACCTGAGACTTTCAGTTAGTCGGGTGCTGGTCAATTACCTGGTTGGGCAGGAGTTGAGGACCTGCTGCTGCTGCTGCTTCATCCTCCTCCCCTCTGCCCTCTCAGTACAATAGTGGCTACTTCAGGGAAGTTCCATTATCTTTGTGTACCCAGCACCAAGCCCAGTAGGGAAAATGATTCTGAGCACAGGATCTCAAAAGAGTAAGTACTGAGCAAGAGTTTATTGCTGTTTGGCACAGAAAACCAAGAAAGAAAACCAAAAAAATTGCACTCCCTCCTTTCAACCAGTGAGGGACTAAGGATGTGAAACACTGTATAATACACTGTTGGACTTAGTTCATGTGATGGTTAGGTGTTCTGAAATACTTTTTCTTATTTTTTTACTTTAAAAAATTGGGGACAGCAGATAGAATGATAAAAATTATGTAAAAGAGAAAGTTGTTGGTAGAAATTTTAAAAATATAAATAAATAAATGGATGAATGAATTTATGAATTAATAAAATAATAAATGTATAGATAAATGAATGCAAACATACTCTTAATGAATAAACAAGTATCTGTTGCATTGAATTCAGTGGTTCAACCCACCTACCCACATAGGTTGTAGAAGGAAGCCTGATGCACATGTACTAAAGAAACAGCAGAAGAAAGGAAAATGAGGGGTGAGTTGGAGTGGGGTCAAAGAAGAAAGGAGAAATGAATTTATCCCAGTCTTCTCCAGAAGGCTCATTTCTGTACTTCACAGTCACATCATGACAAGAGAAAGGGGTAAAAAGAAATGAGTTTTTAAAAGGAGTACTGTGTGCCAGTCACAGTTTTAAACACTACATATATTATCTCATTTGATCCTCTGGAGAACCCTGTGAACTTGGTGCCATTATTGTCCTCATTTTACAGTTGAGGGACCTGAGGGAGACAGATGTTAAGTGATTTGTCCAGGGTCACACAGCTAATGTGATTAATGAAAAGTTCGAGAAACAATTTCTGGATAAATAATAATCAGTTTATTAACTACAGCTAGCAAGTAAGAGATTGAAGTTGTTGTCCCCTTGAAGAGCTTTGAATGTTTCAAAAGTCTTTGGGAAAGGAGGTGCGGCAGAGGGTAGAAATCAGTTCTAATTGGTTAACAATGAGTGAGGGGGTGGACACAGAGATGGGCAGAAAGTCTTCAGCTCCCCCTGCTGAGGGCAGGAGGAGGTTCAGTTGCCTCCTGGTATCTGGACAAAGGCATCCATCTCTCCCCAGTCAATAAACAATAAACAATGGTGGGGTAAAAAATAACATGTATATTAGATTCTGTTTGTAAAGTCTTCTAGTGTGGCACCCCATCCATGATCAAAAAGCAGGTACTGGAGGATTTGACCATCCTCGTCATCACCAATGTCCTCCAGAGACTGAACAGCCAACAAAGCAATGATTTCATAATGAGGATACAGGAAGGGTTAGTCTTAATCCTAATTAAGTAAGTGGTTACTAATATAAAAGAAATAACTATATCTCTCATTACTAAGTGTCTGAGACTAGATTTTAACCCACCTCTTTCTCTAGGCCGAGCACTCTGGTCCCTGTGGCCCCACCTAGGTGGACCTTAGAGAGAGGGAATGGGGAAGAGGAGGCTCTAGCTTTTGAAGGTGAAGATGAGAGTAAATTTCCAGGAAAGTCCCTGATGCCCTTCCTTGTCTTTGTGTCCCCAGGTCCTCTGAGAGGGGCTTCATCGGGTTGGGATCAACCACCATGGCTGCGTCTCGCACACTGAAACAGGTGGAATATGCTCATGACAATGCAACAGAGAGAAGTGTAAATGAGAGTTTAGTTCGTCTGGAATGGGGAAGATTTGATTGGCATTTCTGGATGGGGATTCTGATTGTGCTCATTGCCATACTTGACTGATGGGGAACAGCATAGTCCCGTGGATCCTGGGTTTCCGCATCCAGAGGAACCCCTTCTCTGTGTACATCCTCAATCTAGCCGGGGCCGACGCTCTCTTCCTCTGTTTCTCCTTCCTGATCTACATGGATGAAATTTTGAGATTTATTCCTTCTTGGGTAATATTCGTAGAATGGTTACTCCTCCAACACTTGTTGTTCTTTATAAGCCTGAGCCTTCTAGCTGTGATCAGCACCGAGCACTGCCTCTCTGTTCTCTTCCCCATCTGGTACTGAAGTCACCGCCCCAAACACACGTCTGCCACCCTGTGCACTCTCCTCTGGGCTCTGGCCGTCCTGCTCAGTGTAGTAGGTTGCATGCTTTGTTGGAACAGGTCTACTCACCATTTCTGTGACAATATCATCATCATCCAGTTCGTGTGGTTCATCGTCCTCACTTGCATGTTGTGTGTGTTCAGTCTGACTCTGCTTCTGAGGGTCCAGTGCAGCTCCCAGCGCCGGCAGCCCCCAGGCTCTACCTCCTGGTCCTGCTCACGGTTCTCGTGTCCCTGCTCTGTGGTCTGCCCATGGGGATCAATGAGTTCATAGTATTTGAGACAAACTCACATTTCCTGCCATATGGGCTCACTTGGATGCTGGCCTGTGTGAACAGCAGTGCAAACCCCATCATTTACTTTTTCCTGGGTCACCAAAGGTGTCAAAGGAGGGAGCCCCTCAGGGTGATCCTCCAGAGGGCCTTGGGGGATGAGGAGGTGGGAGGTGGGACAAAGGGCACGACTCTCACCAACACCCCAGAGACATCCTTCTGAGGCTAAGAACAAGATGCTCAGACTCCAGAACCTTTGAAATGAGCCCCTGCCCCAGGCCCTACTTCACCCTCTTCCCACATCCCTGGCAGGGAAACCAGGATTCCCTTCCATCCCTTATGTTGGTGCCCAGGCTTTGAACTCTAAACGATGAAGAAACATTTATAAGGTGGCTGCTCTGTGTTGGGCAGTTGGGCAATGCAGGGGATCGAGCTGCACAGTCTGGAATGGGAACTGTGGTCACGTCTGGCCTGAGACACTTAGCATCTCTGTGACCCTCTGCAAGTCACTTAACTTTGCCTCAGTTTCCTTATCTGTAAAATGAGCTAGCAAAAGAAATGTAAACCACTCCAATATCTTTGCCAAGAAAACCTCAGATGGGGGTCACAAAGAACCACTAGATTGAACAGCAAGACCATTCCAGGTACTGTAGTAAATGCTTTACAAATATCTCATTTAACCCTCCCAATATACCTGAGAGGTATATGCTCCTATGACCCCTGTTTTACACTTTAGGACCCTGAGGAAGGCAGAGGTTCAGTGATTAAACCAGGGTCCCAAAGCAAGAAATTATCTGAAACTGGATTTGAACTCAGATCTTCCTGACTTCAGGTCCAATGCCCTGTACACTTTGGAGCCCCCTGGCTTTCTGGAGGCTACTCTACCTGTAGGGTCAGATCCAGGATTTTAAGTATCACCAGCCCAGAGGAAGGCTACTCCACCAAAGGGCTACTGTCCCTGTCCTGAGGAGTAGAAGAAGAAGAAAGATGTCCTCTAAGGCCCCATGTCTCCCTGTCCTCTCCTTGTGAATCTCTGTAAATGAAGGCAGAGTCAGGAGTGAGACACCTCAGGATTCTGTGGGCCATGCTCCCCCACCTTGTCTTCTCTCAGACTTGAAACACAAGGTGCCCTCAGGCTTCGTTCCCCCTCCTCCCTCTAGAAAGGAAAGATTCCAGCTCAGCCAGGTCCTCTCCATTCCATGCTTGTGCACCTTTCCCCTCCCCCCCCCCACTCCCATTATCGTTGTTCAGCCAAATACTTCTCTGTCTCTAAAGGTCAAGGCTGAGACTCAGCTTCCGCTCCTGTTTCCAGTCTGTTTCTCCAGGGCTCCATCTCTCAGAGTTTCTGTTTTTCTATGTTTCTGTGACTCTCTCTATTCTGATCTTTCTTTCACTCTGCATGACCCAGTTCCTCATGAGGATGGATATTGTAGTGGTGTTACAGGACAGGGTACACCCTAATGAGACCAAAGTTGGGGAAGGGGATACATATCACACATATACATATCACACACACCATGTATATATCTCACACAACACGCCTACTCAGTACATATGCATGCCACATATCACATGCACACACATACACATACATGGAGCAACAATCTCCTATGGAATATCCAGACTATGAGAGATCATTCAGCCTCCATCTGATTCCTCCTCTGACAATGACCTTGCTCTTTCCTCAGTGGTTTCAGGTCCCGTATTTTATCTGGTACCCACACAGACTGGTGTAAATATCTGATTGTTAAAAATATTTACTACTTCTTTAATCAATTACGTTTATAATTTTCCTTATTTTAAACTATTCCTGCTATAAATCCCACTTGGTCATAATCTTTGTAGTATATTGTTTGAATCTTTCAGCTATAACTTTATCTATATCTATAATTTTCCTCCTCTCTTTTCATTCTTTATGGTTTACATATCAGTATCAAATTTGTTTCATAAAAGGACTTTCGCAGGCTCCTTGCTTGACTATTATTCCAATTTTTTATATTAGAAGTAGTTGATCCTCAAATATTTGAAAGAATTCACTGGTAAATCCAAATACTACTGGAACTTTTTTCTTAGAAATCTCATTTTAAGCCTGTTCAATTTTTTTACAAAAATAAGTCTATTTAAATATCCTATTTCTTCTTCTGCTAATCTAGGCAATTTATATTTTTGTCAATATTCTTGAATTTCCCTGTAAGTGTTCAATTTCTTGGCATGCAATTGTGCAAAATACCTCCCTATACTCAATGTAATTTCATCTTAATTAGTGATAGATTCACACTATTCATTTTTAATCCTAGTGATGTGGTTTTCTTCTCTCTTTCTTAAATGAAATTAACCAATTGTAAATCTCTATCATTTTTTTAAATCAACTCCTGGTTTATTTATTAATTCAATGGATTTTTCTAATCAATTTTATTCATCTCATCTTTCGTTTTTAGGATTTCCAATTTAGTGTTTGATTGGGGATTTTTAGTTTGTTCTCTTTTTCTAGTTCTTTTCTTTGCATACTTAATTGCATACCAGAGTCCCAAAGCAAGCGTCTGAGGATTTGAACTCAGATCTTCCTGACTCCAGGCCCAATGCTCTGTGCTCTTTGGAGCCCCGTACCTTGCTGTAGGCTACTTTACCTGGAGAGTGAAGTCCAGGGTCTGCTGTTTCTCTATTTCATTGATGAAAGTACTTAGGCATAAATTTCCTTCTAATTCTTGCTTTTCCTGTATCCCATAGGTTCTGGTATGTTGTCTCATAATTCACAATTTTTTAAATAAATTTTTATTTGTTTCTATGATTTGTCCTTTAACACATTCATTCTTTAATATTAGGTTTTTTAATCTCCAACTAGCTTCTAACCTATGTTTCTGTGATCCCCTAATACATATAATTTTCATTGCATAGTGATCTGAAAAGAATACTTTTAATATTTCTGTTTTTTGTTTTCAAATATAAAATTTCATGTCCTAACATATGGACAGTCATTGTAACATTATCACAAACTACTAGGGGGGAAAGGTGTATTTCTTCCCGTTTCCATTTACTTCTCTCCAGATAGCTATAATATATAACTTATCTAAAATTTTGTTAACTACACTCTCATTTATTTCTGGTTAAATTTACAACGTACTGAAAGGTGAAAATTACAGTTGCCCACTATTATAATACTACTTCTACCTCTCAAATTTTCTTTAAAAAATGTAGATGCATTGTATTTGGTGCATATAAGTTCAGTATTGTTATTGCTTCATGGTTGTTGGTATCTTTTATCAAAATATAATTACCCTGTAATCTCTTTTAATTTGAGCTTTATTAACCTTCTTAACCTTGTCTGAGATCATGATGCTACCGCTACCTTTTTTGCACCAGGTGAAGCATAATAAATTCGATGCCAACCTCCATTTTAATTCTGTGTATCTCCCATTTTTAAATGTATTACTTGTAAACAACATATTCTAGAATTCTGATTTTCGGTTCCTTCTACTGTTTTCCATTTTGACTTACCCATCAAATTCAAGTATAGTCCTTAATTTTTAAATTAAACATTTAATGAACTTTTAGGTGTTTCTGACTGAAAACACTGGAACTAAATTCAAAATTCGATATAGAAGATTCAGAAGTAATATGAGGAAAAAAAAATAGAGACTAATTTAAGGGACCCACTAAGTTAAAATAGTTTACTTCTTAGCTATGACAATGCTATCAGTATTTTTAAGCCTGACATCATTACCAGGGTAGTTGGAAAAAAAGATTGGGGCTGAGTGAAGTCTGATGGGGTGAGACTAATAAACAAAACTGGGGAGTAAAAAGTAAAAAAAGAACAATTGTCTCATACAAATGTGTCATGAAAGGAAGAACTGTTGCAGAGGACACAGATGTGGGAAAAGTCTGGTAGTACTGGAAATTTGCTCTCATAGGATATGGGTTAAAGAGGGAAGAAACAACATATACATCTAACAGGATATTTTTTAAAAGGCTTATAAAGTGATAAAAAATAAGAGGATGAAGGGACTGGATAAAGGAGGGATTTTTAGAAGTGTATTTAGATTGAAATTTAGAAATTTGGGGAGAGAACAAGTGGGGGAATCTTAGTGGGATGGGCAGAAAAAGATTAGGAGCATAATGGGAATGGATAAGGTAACAGAAATAAGGTAAAAAGAGGGACTGAGAAGGACAATAATCAGAAAAAAACAGGATGGAGAGAAATTCACAAATAGAAAGTATAACCTTGAATATGAAATAATCTATTTTCATGTCAGTGATGTGTAACATAGAGGAGAGTAAGACATTAGCTCCACATCTGGAACAAATCCGTTCAGCCTCACTTTGGAAGTTCTGAGAGATGATCAATGAACTTCTGAAGTTACCAACATTTCATGTATGTTCTTTTGTGGTTCCATTTCCCCCAAGTAGGAAGGGAAGCACAGGAGCAACAAATATACTTAGAAATCTGTTCCAAGGGAATTATGGAGGGGCGGACCCAAGATGGCAGACTAGAAAGACACACTTACGCATGGTCTCCCCACACAGCCCACAAAACACCTGTAGAAAGGGACTCTCAACAAATTCTGGAGCAGAAGAAGTGGAGAAAAAGAGAGTGGAGGAGATTTCCACCCCACAGTGACCCGAAAGGCCGACAGAAACGTCGGTTGCACTTGTCGCGGAGGGGAGCCCAGCCCACTCTTGGTCACGTGGCAAGGTGCCAGGAGACTCTGGGAGGAGGACACCTCAGGGGCGGAATCACCAGTTGCAGCAGCGAGTCCTCAGATCCCTCAACCCACAGGCACCAAACCTCAGTGACGGTGTATTTTCAGCTGGCCAGAAAGGAAGAAGGGCATTCCAATAGCTCCTGCAGCAGGCAGCAGCCACAGAGGCGGCACAGCAGCCCGTGGACTGCTCCATTGGTGGAGTGTACAAATCCCTGGGGGCACTGAAGAGCTGAGTCTTACCTCAGCTCTGGGTGGAGGCCCTGGGTGAGCTGGTCTTTGTCTCATACTGAAATGTGGCCCTGCCTATACAGCTTATCTGAAAATCAGCCCCCAGTACTGATTTGGAGGAACTGGAGGACAAGTGGCTGTGGAGAGGTAACTACTAAGATTCTGGGCATAAAAATCCCTCTCTCTGTCCAGACGAGTACACACTTGATCATGCCACCTTGGAGGAACTGAGTCCTCAAAACTTCCCAGAGTATACCCTACTTTTCACAAAGGACCCAAAAGTCAAGTAACCTTTTGGGAAAAGGCCTAAAAATGGGGAAAAAATAAGACCATAGAAGCTTTCTTTCTTGGTGGACAGATAACTCCTCCCATCCTTTCATATGAGGAAGAAAAATGCTTACCCTCAGGCAAAGACATAAAAGTCAAGGATTCTGTATCCCAAATATTCACAATAAATATTCAGTGGGCTCTGGGCATGGAAGAGCTCAAAAAGGATTTTGAAAATCAAGTTAGAGAGTTGGAGGAAAAAGTGGGAAGAGAAATGAAAGAGATGCAAGAAAAGCATGAAAAGTAGGTCAATACCTTGCTAAAGGAGACCAAAAAAAATGCTGAAGAAAATAAAATCTTGAAAAATAGGCTAACTGAATTGGCAAGAGAGGTTCAAAAAGGCAATGAGGAGAAGAATGCTTTAAAAAGCAGAATTAGCCAAATGAAAAAGGAGGTTCAAAAGTTCGCTGAAGAAAATAGTTCTTTCAAAATTAGAATGGAGCAGATGGAGGCTAATGACTTTATGAGAAACCAAGAAATCATAAAACAAAACCAAAAGAATGAAAAAATGGAAGATAATGTGAAATATCTCATTGGAAAAACAACTAACCTGGAAAAAAGATCCAGGAGAGACAATTTAAAAATTATGGGACTACCTGAAAGCCATGATCAAAAAAAGAGCCTAGACATCATCTTTCATGAAATTATCATGGAAAATTGCCCTGATATTCTAGAACCAGGCAGTAAAACAAATATTGAAGTAATCCACCAATCACCTCCTGAAAGAGATCCAAAAGATGAAACACCTGGGACCATTGTAGCCAAATTCCAGAGTTCTTAGGTCAAGAAGAAAATATTGCAAGCAGATAGAAAGAAACAATCCAAGTTTTGTGGAAATACAATCAGGATAACACAAGATATATCAGCTTGTACATTAAGGGATCGAAGGGTGTGGAATATGATATTCCAGAAGTCCAAGGAATTAGGACTAAAACCAGGAATCACCTACCCAGCAAAACTGAGTATAATACGTCAGGGGAACAATGGTCTTTCAATGAAATAGAGGACTTTCAAGCATTCTTGATGAAAAGACCAGACCTGAAAAGAAAATTTGACTTTCAAACACAAGAATGAAGAGAAGCATGAGAAGGCAAACAGTAAAGAGAAGTCATAAGGGACTTACTAAAGTTGAACTGTTTACATTCCTACATGGAAAGACAATATTTGTAACTCTTGAAACTTTTCAGCATCTGGGTAGCTGGTGGGATCACACACACACACATACACACACACACACACACACACACACCCCCAAAAAAAATGTCAGAGAGCACAGAGTGACCTGAATAGGATGCGATCATATCTTTAAAAAATGAAATTAAGCGGGAAGAGAGAAATATATTGGGAGGAGAAAGGGAGAAATGGAATGGAGCAAATTCTCTCTCATAAAAGAGGCAAGCAACAGACTTTTCAGTGGAGGGAAAAAGAAGGGAGGTGAGAGAAAAATATAAAGCTCACTCTCATCACATTCGAACAAAGGAAGGAATAAAATGCATACTCATTTTGGTATGAAAACCTATCTTACAATACAGGAAAGTGGGGGAGAAGGGGATAACCAGGGTGGGGAGATGATGGAAGGGAGGGCACTGGGAGGAGGGAGCAATTTGAAGTCAACACTCTTGGGGAGGAACAGGGTGAAAGGAGACAATAGAAGCAATCGGGGACAGGATAGGACAGAGGGAAATATAGTTAATCTTATACAACACGACTATTAAGGAAGTCGTTTGCAAAACTACACAGATTTGGCCTATATTGAATTACTTGCCTTCCCGAAGTGAATGAGTGGGTAGGGAGGGATGAAGAGAAGTTCGAAGTCAAAGTTTTAGGATCAACTGTTGAATATTGTTCTTGCTACTAGGAAATAAGAAATACAGGTAATGGGGTATAGAAAGTTATCTGGCCCTACAGTACAAAAGAGAAGATGGGAGGAAGGAAGGGAGAGATGTTAGAAGAGAGGACAGATTGGTGATGGTGGCAATTAAAATGCTCAGCGTTTTGGGCTGGGGGAGGGGAGAAGAGAAAATTTGGAACGGAAAAATTTTGTGAAAATGAATGTTAAAAGTTGAATTATTAAATTAAAAAAAAGGAAAAAAAAGAAATCTGTTCAAAAAGGGGGAATATTTGACTCAAGGTGAGAGATCCAAGAGCAGACGGCAGGAGGATGCGCTCTGACCAAAGAGGGGCTGGGAAATTATTCAGGGAGGTGTTTCTGCATAAAGAGGAATTTTGGAAAGCAGTGTGGGGAACGTTCTTGAAAATTATTTTTTTTAGCATTTAATAATAATTGAAACTAACAAGAAGATTTCTAAATAACTTTGCAGAGCTTGAAAATGGGTCAGTTTCTTAGATCATGCACAGTGTGCCCCATCTTGTACTAATGCAGAACACTGACATCACCAAATAAAAAAGAAATTTCATCATTATATGGGAAGCCAAGAGGATCCACTCGAGGAATCCTTGTCCATGCTCTGAAGAGGGAAGATAAATGCTTTCAGTTCATCAAGCACATCTGGAAGCAGCCTCATCAAGCCTTCAAAGGAGTTGTCAGAAGATTGGACAGTTTCATTACTTTACTTAAAATGCAGGTGCTGCTATTTTCCTCATTCAAGACATGAGGAAACTCAGGTGCTTAGAACAGCTGCATAAACTGCCTAGGGTCACCCATTTAATAAAAGGTAGAGTTTGAATCCAGATTTTCCTGATTCCAATTCCAGGAATCTATTTATTATCCCAGAGTTCCTTTTATAATGCAAGAGAACCAATGCATCGGGATCACATCATGTGTAGACAGAGCAGGTTTGCACGAAAATTAAGGGATTGTTCCTAGGCCTAGGAAAAGAGTGAGTGAAGTTTTTTATCTACATTATTATCAGGAATCTGACAAAGGAGAAGAGACAATTTGTATGACTACTATTTCCTCATTTTTAATTGTCACTCTGTCTCCACATTGCCCACAAAACCATTACTCTAGGCCTGCTAGTAAAATGAACCAAAACTTATGCCATTTTTGTGGTCATTGTATATCTTCTTCTCCTGGCTCTACATACTTTGATGTTCCTCCATTTCTCGCTTTTTCCATGCTTTGCTGAATCCTTTTGTTCTCATTTCTTAATGATTCAGTAGTATTTCTCAGGGAGAGGGAGATCTCACCTAACAGATAGAGATGACAACAAAATATACAAAGTAGTTTTGATTACATGAACTTAAAGAAGAAATGAGGCACATAGCAGGCACTTAATAAATGTTTCTTGACAATTCAGAGAAACATGAGAAAACTTAATTTGACATGAATTTCAATGAAGTGCATGAAGAAAACATGCACATTCACAGCAAAAATGCAAATGAAAGGAGAACACAAGAAATAAATTGAATACAGTATTTTTACAATAGACAAGAAACTTGGTCGTAGAATAGAAAATAAACTTCCCTTTTTTCTTTCCAGAGCTGGGAAATTATGTTGTCGTTTTTCATCCATTTTCAGCCATGTCTAACTTTTTGTGACTTCGTTTGGATTTTTCTTGGCAGATACTGAAAGAGTTTGCCATTTCGTCCCTGGATCATTTCACAGATGATGAAACGGAGGCTAACAGGGCTCAGTGCCCGAGCCAGGATCACACAGACAAGAGGTGTCTGAGGCCAGATTTGGACTCAGGAAGATGAGTCTCCCTGGATCCAGGCAGAATGCTCTATCCACTGCACCGCCTAAGTGTTGAGTAGCTGAGCTGAATTATTTTTTTCTCTTTCTTTATGAAGACTGTCTTGCTGATTAGGTGAAGGGAAGAGATATGAAATAAAGATATGAAAATAAAGGTGAACTATAAAAAAATCAGAATTCGTGAAAATACTTTGGGGAAAACTTAAATGTTATATAACTAATATAAGAATAAAGAAAAATCACATTTCACAAATGAATTTGAAGTGATTACCAAAACAAGGAAAAGGAAAGGGAGGGAAAGTAACTTAAGTTCCCCCATTTCTCAGTTTCTTCATCTAGAAAATCAATGTATTGGACTTGATGTCCTCTTAGGTCACTTTCAGCTCTAAATCTATGTGCCTGTGATGCACTGGGGAAAGGCTTCCTTAGGTTAACTCTAGTTCCTTTTCTAAGCTAGGATGTCAGACAAAGCTGGAGCTCAGGAAAAATTACTTGTGACTTAGTCAAGCCTATTGTATGGAAAAGTTGGTTGGTAAAATGTTATCTACAAACGGAGAACATTATCCTGAGTGGCCATAAAGGTTAGGGATGGGCAAGTCACAAGGCATCACAGGAAGAGGAGGAGATGAACAGAGTCACTAGAGATGGTTAGATAAGTACCCTGAGGAACATCATTTAACGATTCCTGCATTCTGATTGGCCAGTGACTGAGCAGGAAATCACAGGATTGTCCACATTTTTGATAAGGCTTTTTCTGTCTCCAAGTCTCATCAGAGTGACAAGATGGCAAACCCATAGTCAGAGGACAGAAGACAATCTCCAGATCAATCAACTCAGGGAAGTGAAATTTGGTGAGTGATCTTTGACCCTAAGCCTTTATTATTTGCCTTTTGGAATACGGTATTTAAAGGTCTCCACTCAGTAGTAATTACTAAATCATAGTTGATCCTCACTGTGGTTCTTTGGTCTCTGAATTCTTTCTATTTGCAGCACCTAGTTCTACTGAGGCAGGAAGGGCTCTTTCCTAATGGCTCCTCTCTTCTATGGAAGCCAGAATCTAAAGGACTCATAAATACATTAAACACATTAACATCTTGTCACATTATAGTCTACGTCAAGTGAACTGGGGAGTGGGAAGGGTAGAATGATTCCCGACTACGCGGAATTTCAGAAGGACCAACCAGAAAAAGTTTCATTTGTCTTCTGATAATTGATAGTGTCCCTGTTACTCCTAAATTTTCTCTCATCCAGGGAAAACAACCACAATTTCTTCCAATAATCTTGATACATCAAGACCAAAGCCCCTCACCATTCTCATCACTCTCATGTGTGGCAACGACAAAGCTCAAGACGTCATTTCTCATATCCTGGATGCCTAGCACTGGAGAGGAAGGACAACTTTTCATTACTGATGTCCCTTTGTTAAAGAACTATTGTGGGTTTTTTTTTCATCAAGGAGTCAACAATCTCCTATGTAACAATAGACAAATGACTTAACATGTCTAGAAATCAGTTTATTCAACTGTAAAATGGAAATGTTCTCTAGAGATTCTCTAAATCTCTTAATTTGTCTAAATTCTCTAAATGTCCACTTCTCTAAATCCGAATGAAAACTGTTCTCACATCAGAACTTGGTTAAAGAGAGAACAATATATATGTTTAGAAAAGAAGAAAAGTACATATACATATAAACACATATATATGTATATCATGCTTAATTTTAGCCTTCTTGGGGGAGAAAAGAGAAACAAGGGGGAAAAGTACAATGTAAAACATGAAAAGTAGAGAACAAAATAAAACCTACATGGGATCAAATAAAAGATGAGCAGCTCTGGACACAATGCATAATATTTATTATATAGACTTTCTTGAAATGGAGATTTATTGGTTCATATTTTGGTTTACATTTATTTACATATTTGTATATTGCTTTATATTGATTGGTTTATAATTAATACGTGGATGAACACAGAAATGTATTTGTCCATATATAAATGAAAAAAGTCTGTTGCATTGAATTAAATGGTTCAACCCACACTTAAGCCTGTCCACGAGGGTCAGGCCCTGGTGGATTCCTCTACAATCTAAAGAAAGAGAAGACAGAAATGAAGGACGGATTGGAGTCTCGTTAGGAAAAAGATGAGAGGCAAGTGTCACCCTAGTCATCTGCAAGAGGCTCGTTTCAATGCTGCATTAAAACACCATGATAGGAGAAAACATTAAGCATCTACAATGAGTTAATCACTTTGGAAATACCACCTCATTCGATCCTCGGAAGAACGCTGTGAGGTAGGGGCTCTCATTAGCCACATTTTGCAGTTGAAGAAGCTGAGGCAGACAGAGGGTAAGAGCCTTGTCCAGGGCCCCAAACGCAGTAAGTGTCTGAGGTTAAACTTGAAATCATTCTTACTCTAGCCCAGCGCCCTCTGCCCTGTGACGCCACCTCGTGGCCGCCGAGAGAGAGGGCATGGGGAAGAGGAGGTTCTCACTCCTGAAAAGAGGGAGGGCAGTAAATCTCTGGGAAAGTCCCTAATGCACCTCCTTCTCTTCATGTTCCCCAGGGCTTCTGAGAGGAGCTTCGTGGAGCTGGTTCCAACCACCATGGCTGTGTCCCCCTCACCTGGGCAGCGGGAAAACGTTTATGACAACACAAGCGTGAGAATTGTAAACGAGAGTTCAGGTTTTGGTTATCGAAGAGAATTTTATATAAGTTACTGGATGACGATACCCTCTCTAGTCCTTGTACTGGTCGGGCTCGTGGGCAACAGCATGGTCCTGTGCCTCCTGAATTTCCGCAACCTGAGGAATCCCGTCTCCATCTACATCCTCGACTTGACCTGGGCCGACCTCCTCTTCCTTTCTTGCTGCTTTGACATGTTGACAGAAGAACTGATTCGACCTTGGCATTATTCTATCATGTACGTTGTAACAGTTTACCTCGCAAACGTGATCTGCACCGTGGGTCCGAGCCTGCTCACTGTTATCAGTGCCGAGTGCTGTCTAGCCGTGCTCTTACCAAGCTGGTACCTACAGGACCGCCCCAAGGACACGTCTGCAGCTGTGTGCGCTGTCCTCTGGGCTTGGACGGGACTGCTCTGGGCAGCAGATATTTTCCCTTGCATTTCTGTTGGGAATTGGAATTTCTGTGAAGCATTGTGGGTATTACCAGTCGTGTGGTTAGTCCACTTCATCCCAGTGATGTGCGGGTCCAGCCTGGCTCTGCTGCTGAGGGTCCAGTGCAGCTCCCAGCGCCGGCAGCCCCCCAGACTCTACCTACTAGTCCTGCTTATGGTGCTCGTGTTCTTGCTTTGTGGCCTTCCCAGGGCAATCCAAGAGGAAATATTGAGATTTCCCCTAGATCCTTTAAATCTCTCAGATTACCTTTCATTGACTTACATGTGTTATTGTCTCCTTAGGCTCCTGGCCTGCCTGAAAAGCAGTGCATACCCCTGCATTTACTTCTTCTTGGGCAGACAAAGGCATGGAAAAGGGAGGGAGACGCTCAGGGTGGTATTCCAGAGGGAGCTCGCTGACGAGCAGGAATTGGAGGCTGAGAAAAAGACTCCCACCTCACCAAAACCCGGGAGAAGTCATTCTAATGCTAAAAAGATGATACTGGCTCAGAGGAGGCTATGAAATGAGCTCTCTCACCGAACTGCAGCCCTCCTCTCTCCTCCCTGGGTAGGGAGCCAGAATTATCCCGTGTCTTCTGTTTGTGCCTAGTTTTTCAAATCTGTTTAGTGAATGAGGTTTTATTAGGTGTCTAATCCCTGCCAGGCACTATTCTAAGAGCTTTGCATATATCATTTCATTCCCACAATATTCTTGGCAAGTACTTACTTTAGTGGTTCCCTTTTTACAGAAGATGAAACCGAGGCAGGTAAAGATTCACTGACTGACCCTGGGTTCCAAAGTTAGTAAGTGACGCAGACCGAATTTGAGCTCAGGTATTCCTGACTTCAGCCTCAATGCCCTGTAGACTCTGGAGTTCCCAGAGGGCTGGAGGCTTCGGGATTTAGATCACTTGGTTAGGTCAAGGGCTTCATGGGTCACCAGCCCAGAGGAAGGTCAAACCAACAGATGATGAATGTCCCTGTTCTCGAGAGTCGAGGAAAGACACCGTATAAGACACCCTGTCTCCCTGACCTTTGTCAATGTCTTTGTCAATCCATGGAAAAGAAAACATAGAATCAGGAACCTACTCCTCACGGTTCTACATGGCATGATCCATCCCTTGTCTGATTCTCCCAGCCTTCATCCACATGGTTTCCTCAGGCTTCCTCCTCCTTCTCCAATCAGGAGCAGTGAAATCTTCATCTCAGCAACATTCCTCCCTCTATTTCTCAGTTCTACTCCATTCCTTTCCCTCTTACAACTGGCATCATATAAACTGAGCTAAATATTTCTGTTCATCCATACGTCAAGTCTGGGGCTGAACATCCTTTCTTCTTTTCATTCTGTTTCTCCAGATCTCAGTCTCCCAGAATTTCTATTTCTCTTTCTCTGTGTCTCTTTCTAATTCAATCTCCCTTTCACACTGCATGACCTCGTTCTTCATCACTTCTCTGTTTGGGAAAACATATTTTAAACTTATTCTATGATGGGGGACAACCTAGTGAGGCTGAGGCAGGGAGGGGCCACACCATGTAACAACCGCAGACATACCACACACAACACACATACAGCTATGACATGATGTGCATACTCAGCACACACACACACACAGATACAATTACATGTGCGCACATACACATACACACACAGACACCACTGATTCACAATCTGCTCTGGAATGTACAAACTTTGCCTGATTGCTGATCCTCCTTTCGAATCCTTCAGTAACAAATGCTTCTCTCTCGTCAGGTTTTTTAGGTCCTACCTTTTACCAAGTTCAGTCACAAAGTGGTCACAGGGCATCCTCAACTCCTCGTTACTGATGCAGTCAGCCTGTTTATGAGCATTAAATTTTCACCAAGGCAGGGAATGTCATGGGGTGCCCATGGCACCTAATTTTCCTTAGTCATGTCATCTTAATCCCTAATGATAATTGGCTCTGCCCTCATCTACTCCCATAGTTGATGATATGACTGACACATTCCTGGGTATAACTAAGCCCCCAACACTGGAAATCCAAAGAATATAAGACCTTTCTCCAAAGTTGGAAGCAGGGAAGGGAATAAGTGTTCATATAATGTTCACAATGTCCAGGCACTGTCCTTAGGAACTTAGGGATCACATTAGATGATCACAACAACCTCGTTAGGTTAGGGCTATTATTGGTCACATTTTTAATTGAAGAAACTGAGGCAAGTAGAGCTTAAGAGTCTTTCCCTGGGTCAGAGAGTTGTTAATGGTTTTACATCAGATCTCAATTCTTTCTAACTGCAGGCATAACAGTCTGCACATTTCAGGTAGCACCTAACACTTCACACTTGTGGTCATTATTATAAGTATTTCCTTCACCAAAGTTTCCTCACTAGTTCACTGACTAAGAGGACATTTTAATCACTGAATCACAGATAAAGTCCAGGACCGTAATTGATTCTTCACTGTTCAGAAGTAGAACTCTTCTTCCTTCATTTAGACTAGACTCCCAGGCTTGTGTTGATAATATATGTAAAATAATTAGCACCGAGGTTAGCACATAGTTCACCCTAGATAAATTTTTCTTTTCACCCTATCTCCAACTTCAAGGAAAATTAAGAAATCATGACCTTCTTCTGGGACATGTGAGGGTACCGATCACTGAATTTGTGATTTCATTCATCCAGCCAGAGGCCTGGCTTTTCTGTCTTTCTCACTTTCTCTCCCTCTCACCGCCGCTCCAAGACCATGCTAAGTCCTTGTCCTCCTGTACAAACAGCTTATTCTGGACATAGGACAATGTCAGGTGGAATTCACTCTAATGTTTTTATAATTAATTAAAGATTTTTGTACTTAAGCATTCCATTTGTATTGCAGAGATGTGATTTTTAATCACTCTTGGGTTGTAGACCTCATGCAGTACTGATTTTCTCGGTGTGGTGCAGTTCTTACCAGATTAGAATATTAGACCTGTAATTAGCACGTCTCTAATTCTGATGCCCAAAGCGCATTGAAACTACAAGAACCCTTTGATTGAGCGATACCACTACTGCTTCTGTATCCCAAAGAGATCATAAAAAAGAGAAAGGGACCCATATGTATAAGAGTTGTTATACAAGCTCTTTTTGTGGTGGCCAAGAAATGGAAATCTAAGGATCCCAATGAATTGGGGAAAAACCCAAAAGCCTGTGTATATGAATACAGTGCAATACTATCACATTATAAGAAATGATTGAAGTAAAATTTCAGAAAAACCTGGGAACCCTTCAATGCACAAATGCAAAGTGAAATGAGCAGAACCAGGGAAACACTGCATAGATTAACAGGAACATAATGAGATGATCCTCTGTGATAGACTTCAATTTTCTGGGCACTTCAGTGTTCCAAGACAAGTCAAAAAGAGTTCCCTTGGAAAACACTGTGCACATCCAATAAAAAGAACTGATGCAGTCTGAATGCATATTGAAACTTGCCATTATCAATTTATTTTTTCATCCTATTTTCATTTCATCCTTTTTCTTCCTTAAAACATGACTAATATAGAATTATGGTTTTCATAATTGCATATGTACAATTTATATTAAATTGTTTAGTATTTTAGGGGGGAAGGTGGGAGGAAATTTTCAACTCAGAATTGTACATAAGGAAAATGTTAAGAACTGCCTTTTTATAATTGATATTTATCATTGAAATTTTTTATAATTGAAAAATAAAATAATTTAAAAGAAACAAATTGATAAAGGAGAGAATTTAAATGATTCTCTAGTTCCATATATTCTGATGGCCCTCATTCAAGCTTTCAAGATGTCTCTCTGTCTCTCTCTGCCTGTCTCTCTCCTCTCTTTCTTTCTAGCTCTCTGTATCCCTCCTATCTACCTCCCTCCATCTCTCTGCGTTTTCCATACACACTCCATTTTACTCAGAAACCAACAAAAATGATACTGTCATTATTGAAATTGACAAAAAGTTTCAGGCAATGAATCCCTGCCCATGCTGAGAAGTGAAGTGGTAAAGACATACGTCTAAAAGCTGCTTTATTCAGCTTTTACATGAGGTGACTCAAGAATGGACAAGACCGTCACACCACCTAGATTGTAAGCACTTCTGTTTCCCCCATTTGAGACACATTGAAGCTCAGAGAGGTGGAAAGAATCTACATTAATTGTCCAGCATCACAGCAAGTGTCAGAATTTTAACCCGGATTTTCACCTTTCAATTCCAGGCATCTATTCACTGTACCACGGTCCTTTACATAATTCAAAAGAATTTAGGCATTGAGCCTGAAGCATGTGCGGACGGAACAAGTTTGAACTACATTGATGGGATTGTTCCTGGGACAAACAAAACATTGAGATTTCTAATCTGCATTGGTGTTGAGAACTGATAAAGAACAAAGACAGTACAAGGTAAATACTCTTTCTTGCATGCCTCTATCATATAAGATAATTTTCAGCACTCTTACCCTCCATTTCCCATTTTCCCAGGAAATTCATCTCTTGAATATCCGTTTTGAAAAATATTTGAAAATAATAGATTTCCTCCTAACCCTCTTTATATCTACAATCCTTCTCACTGCCCGTTTAAGGGTAAGGTTCTTAAAAGATAGATGTGTCATCTTCACCTACAGAAAGATAAACAGTTTAATCACATTGAGTGCCTATGGTGTCCTATTTCAGGTTGATTTTTTACACTGCATTTGAATCTTATATATAAAGAGTCAAATTTTCTATTCTGCTCTGACTTGTTTTTAAAAAAATTAGGAATGCTTGAAACTCTTCTTTTTAATTAAATATTTTTATTCACTTGAAGTATCATACTGAGTTTGTTGGGTCAGTTATTCTTGATGTAAAATCAAATCTTCATGCTTCCAGAATATCAGATTCCAAGGCTTCCTTTCCTTTAATATAGTAACTTATATCTTGTGAGATCCTCACTGTGGCTCCATGAGATTGGAAATGTTTCTTTCGGGATCCTTGAACTATTTTCTCTTTGACCTGGGAGCTCTGGAATATAACATTCCTGGGATTTTTCATTTTTCTACTTCTTTCAGGTAAAGAAACAAAAGCAACAGAAAATAATTATGAAAAAACAACTACTTGCTCTTTGTTTAGGAGAGGGCCAATGTCATCGTGGGGTGATATCTTGACTCATGCTTCAATTAGATTTTAGTGATTGTAGATTTTTTCGATTTTTATTTGACCCTTCGGTTTCAGGGTACTTCAGTTTTTCTTGATGATTTCTTGAAATGTTATGTCTAGGCTCCTTTTTATACAGGTTTTCAGGTAAACCAACAATTCTTTGGTGGGGTTTTCTCGATATATTTTCCAGATCAGTTGTTTTTTAAGGCATTATTCTACTTTTTAATATGTGTTTCACTTCAGGAGTTTGATACCTCTTTTACTAAATTTTTAATTACCTTGGACTTTATGGACTCTTCAGCGACAACTAGATCGTTTGTTGTGATGACTTGCTCTTCAGCCAACTCTCTCCTGTGGCTCATAGAAGCTGTAGCATGTGGAGAGGTCAAATTCCAATAAAGCAGTCTTAGCAGGTAACCTAAACCCGGTCAAGTGTAACCAACACACCTCAAAGCCACTAGCGAGGTAGGTGGATATCAGTCTCAAGAATGTGAAAACTGGCCCCAGTGCAATGAGTGAATTAGGAAAATTTGCTTCAGTGGCCAAGAAGATAGATCATGAAGGAAGTGCTGTGTAGCGCTTAAATCTTGGTCAGCCATCAATCATTCCAATATGATTTCCTGCTTCTGGGGCCACTGTCAGTCATTTTGACTTTTATCTTGCCATTGGACTGCAATGACTCCAGAAAAAAAGTGAACCGAAAGATTGTGTGCACCTCTCCTTTATTTAAATCTAATTCACACAAGAATCAAGACATCAATCTATGAGATCACTGGCCCTCTTTAAAACAAAGAAGGAACAATTGTCTTTTCATAATTTCTTTGGTGGCGCTCAATTTTTTTCACTATTGTTATCTAACATTATTACTTGATTTTGAACAGCATTTTTTTACCTCTTCCAGGAATTCTCCTTGGACTTTGTGTACAATTCATTTTTTTTTTTTTGAGGCTTTCGTTGTATCAGTTTTGACTTCATTGTCTTCCTCTGAGTTTGGGCTATAACTTTACTTAGTGACCATACTAGCCATTTACGGTCAGTTTCTTTATTGTTTTGTATATTCCCCATACTTTTCTATAATTTGAAATCTACGTGTTTGAGGTGAACACGGTACTTCTGGTGCAAGGATTACTGAGCAGTCTTTAGGGCTGTTTGCCATTATTTGATATTCATTTGATTCGCCCAACTTTCACCTGTGACTCCAAAAGGTTGAACAATGCGAAAGAGCCACACTTCAGTGAAATGTTTTGACAGATACGCTAAACCACGTTGAAGGCAATCAAGATGGCTCAAATCCATCAGTGAGGTAAGGGACTGTCTACCCCAAGCATATAGATGACAGTGTTTTCTTCCAACAGCTATGAAAGTGGCTGAAGTAAATGCTGTGAAGCACTTAGAGACTGGTTAGACACCAGAGATGCTATGGTCACCCGTTATATCCATATCCACTACCAGTCGTCCTGCCTTTTCTTACCACTGAATTCTGATTACTCTGGAAGAGAGTTGGAGACCAATGACTTCCACACAACTCTAACTCACTCACATACAATTGATGTGCAACTCAAAAGATATCATGCCCACTACTTTTGAATTTTCATCTATCTCAAATTTCTGTGGTGACAGGCAAGTGATGAAACAGTAGCTATGAATGCATATGGGTGCCCCAGGACACAGGGTCGTCTTCTCTTTGGACTGAAGCAGAGACTCATAGTATAGACCCATGTCGCATGCCATCTTCTAAGCACTCGATAGGGTCTTCTCTCATCTGACACCACCTTTCCTTCATAGTCAGGACCTCACAGAAGGTAGGAGGCTCAGGGAAAGAGCCTGATCGCTAGATAGGTCTGGGTTGTGTAACATGTGGTCAGGGCCCTTAAAATGTTATCAAGAGTGGCAATATGGGGTAAAAGTGGGCAAATCAGAAGGCATCATAGGAAGAAGGACATGAAAAAAGTCATGAAGGCATGTTGAGATAATTCCCTTGATATAGTCACGGTTAAACAATTATGTGCTCTGATTAGACAGCCCTCCTACACCAGAAAACACAAGTTGAATTTTTAAACTCTTGATGCCACTTGCTCTCATCTGACTTTCCCGTCAGAAGTTCTCAAAGGCAGGACCAGGTCCAGAAAACAGAGCATCATACCCAGATCATTCACCCCCAGGGA
The DNA here is from genome assembly GCF_028372415.1 of Notamacropus eugenii. Classification (NCBI taxonomy): domain Eukaryota; kingdom Metazoa; phylum Chordata; class Mammalia; order Diprotodontia; family Macropodidae; genus Notamacropus; species Notamacropus eugenii. The sequence continues at coordinate 24,208,850 of NC_092873.1, forward strand.
TGTACCTTCTCTTCAGGGCACATCTGTTGTCTCTCCATTGAATGAAGTGGTGTAGAGGGGAAGGGCCGAGTTACATTGCAATCCTTGGAGATTCTGGTAACAAAGCCAGAGGGCTGGACTCTCTGGATATGTGGGAACAATTCCAGTGGAATCATTGACAGAGCAATAAATGATCCTCATCCCGTCTCCACTCCCTTATCCCTTTACATTGGTCTGTTTGTATTTGCTGTTTCAACTGTCCCTTCCTTCTCTCTAAGTGTATATACGTAGAACAAGACAAAGTAATTTAGACAGGGAATGGGTGAAAGAGTTCCCCTCAGCTCTACTGAAAAAGGGCATAAGCTGAAATAAGGGGCATTTCACAGATATCAGAACAGATTTCAGGGGATGTAGACAAAATAAATGTCTGCTTCTTCTCTCCTTTATAAATTGCAGGAATCAGGCATTTTCTCTAACCGTTCTCTGTTCTCAGAATTATGAAGTCTCAGGGTGAGCAGGGAACTCAGCAAAACTGCCATGGAGGGAAGAAATCACTTTTACATCCTACAAATTCTCCAACCATCTCTTTTTCTTTCCTCATTTCATGGAAGGGGGAGGGTAATCATTAATGACAAGTCTAGTGTCACTGAGTCAGAGAAGAGGAGTTGGAAAAGACCTCAGGGAAGATGGATGCTTCTCAGTTCATTTTGACCCTTTATCTAGTAATGAATATGTGTAATTTAAGGTTGTTGATAGGACTTCCATTGTCACTCTGAAGCTTAGTTCTGTGTTGTGTAAAAGTCTGTGCTCCAGTATTTAAAGGGTTGTCACTTGGAAGAAGGATTAATCTTGCTCTTCCTGACCCTAGAAGGTAGGACAAAGAAGAATGACTAGAATTTATTAAAATTGTTCCTTATTGTCAGGAAACAATTGCCAACAATGCCTCTGCTGCAGTGCGAAGCTTGCTCTGGAACATGGTGGATTTCCCCTCATCAGTAACCTTCAGGTGACTCCCAGTTTCCCACCTCCTGGAAATGTGTTTAAAGGGGTTTTTTTACACTTTTGAGTTATGCTAGGTGCTTTCTATGTCTCTTATAAAACTATGATTCCAATTTTCTGAAATTGGGATGTGAAATGATTTTCATCTTTGCTGTTTACTGAGATTGTATTACTTTTAAGACACTCCATCTTCTACATGGTCCCACAGAAGAACTTCTGGGAGCAACATTCTTTCCACATCTCTTTCTTCTTGAACAATTATATGAATTTTTTTCATCAATGGCCTTCTTGAGCATTTGAATTCAGTTCAACTGAACTTGATTTTCTTCTGTTCATTTATTATTTCCTGATTCTCAATATAGATGTGTTTGATGCTTGTGTCATTCTATTTAGTGAACATCTGAAAGAGAAAAAATGTTCCCAAAGAGCCATCATGACTTTTTCTTAGTCATTCCAGACTCATTGTGATTCCATGTGGAAAACTACTACAATGGTATGGAATCTTAGAAAGCTCAGGTACCTAGGAGTCCGTCTCTCCCGATCCAAGCCTTAATAAGAAACGTGTCCATAGACAAACATAGCAGGAAGTGAGGCAGACGAACCAAACAACTCCCATAAGGAAGACCTCCTAAGGTAACCCGGTTCGCTATGGGTGGTTCCAATTTTGAGGAGGTTCCCCCCTTCTCGCCACATGTGTCTCTCAGTAAGCTGCTCCCATTGCTCCTTCTTGCACCTCTAGGTCTAAGTAGCACAAATCTAGTCCCTATCTACCTAAAAATCCTTCATATACTGGAAGCCAGACACCATACCATTCCTAACTCCTCATTTCTACAAAGATGTCATGGTTTCTGTAGAAATCACTTCTCCACATTTAGGAAAGCATTGTCCTAAACATTTGTCTCCCATCTTGCCTATGGAAAAGAAAGATGGGTGAGAAAGATGACATGATGCTTAGGCAGCTAAGTGGTGCAGGGAATAAAGCACTCTGTCTCAAATAAAGTAAGAGCTGAGTTCCAATTCATTCTCAGACATTTAATAGCTTGGTGACCTCACAAGTCACTTAACCTGTTTCCTACAGTTTACTCATCTTGGGAAAGTAACAGAAAGTACTACCCAGGCTTGTTGCATGGATCAATTCTGATAATTGTAAAAGCCCAAAATATAGCAAATGTGATGAAAATGTTAGCTATTAACTCTTTTTATTATGTATGGAAGAGAAAAACTCTTTTAAGTTCCTTTTCATACAAAATTTCCGGTAGTGAAAGGAGCAAAAAAAAAAAAGTGTATTTCTGTTTAAGAATATATTTATACCAATTCTAAAAGGAGATAAGTACCACAAACATTGCCCAACCCGTAGAATACATGCAATGCATGATGATGGATTAATCAGCAATCTTTACAGGGGAACATCTTGATATCACAAAGGAGAAGGAAAACAGCTATCTCTAAAATAAGTTTCTTTGAAACATTGCTAACACATGAGTGTGAAGACATAGCTTTAAGACAGGATGTGAGCTGTTTAACACAGAACAATGAGCAATACTTTAATTTGAATTATATACATTTTAATGAGGGACACAACCCACATATGAGTGATGACTGGGACGAACAATTTCAACCTGAAAGTTACTGGAAAGGCAGGCACCATCTGTAGAAACCCAGAACTTTACAGAACTCTCCATTCCCCTGCCCTGACCACTTCTAGGATTCCCCTTCCATGCCATCTTTACAGTCACTTACAGATACCGGAAGTCCTGGGACAACTAACCTGAAGAGGTACATCTCTGAATAACGATAATGAACAAATGTAAATACCCAGCAATACATCAGACCCATATGATTACATGCAGATTCTCAGGGTTCTAGGCTTACATGAAATGCCCTTAGTCATCTTGCAGCTATAAGGCTCCCATTTGACTTGATTTGCCTCCATACAAACATCCACTCACCATATAATTCAGCAATAGAATAGGTGACACTTTCATAAACAGACAATCACTTTTAAGTCTTTATATTACACTTTTGTGTATGAAATATAACTGCTAATTAGAGCTGGGTAAGAGAACTGGTTAAGCCCTTAGCTTTAAAAGGCCAAGGGTTTCCCCTGCATTGCATCTGGGGACACTTCCAATCACCCTGGTCTATATCTGACTTTGTAGGAGAAAATGAGACTGGTGACTTTTCATTGCGCTCCTTCACTTAAATACAATTCATTGGCTTTTCATGGCATCACCTTTCTGATGCCATGGTCTTCTTTGAAATTGAACAGCAAACTGCAGCTACTAACAAAAGAAAAAAGGAAGCATTTCATCAATATACTAAATTAAATGCAAAAACCCTAAAATAGGCTACAATCAATATGTGAACATGGGACATTCTTTCCCACCAATGCCTTGCAGGTTTTCACTCCTTCCACTGTCCCCACGGGAAAGAGAAGAAAAATATTTATAAGGGCTTCTTTGGGAAACACAAGAGGGAGGAAAAGAATTTTGTTTAAGGTGCCTTGAAACAAAATGAACAAATTTCTCAACGATTAAAATACTTCTACTTGACTATAGCAGTCCCTTCACAATGATTCTGAACCACACTTTGCCTTTTCACAAATGCCATCCTCTGACTGCTTTCATTTCCATCTCCTTCCTCTCACATACATACCTGACTGTGTATTTATATATACAAAGCATTTGTGTGTGTATAACTCTATGAACAGGCATATTCTTCCATTTTCCTCACCTTTCTCCATCTTTCCATACATGTTCCTGTGTGTACACAGAAATGTGTCCTTGAAGAGGGTGATTGTTGCCATTTTCTGTCACCCCAATTGGATTTGAGTATATTTTAACAAATTGTTTTTAAAGTCCTCCTTCATGTTGGAGAGTAGTATTATTTATACTAGTTAGATGACTTCAAAATTGATTCACTGTCAGGTAAAAACTTATTTATGAATCTTTTGACTGCAACTTCAATAACTGTGACTCTCAGAATTATGAAGACTCAGAGTTAGGGGGCAACTGAGTACAGCTGTCACGTATTGACGAAATCCCTTTTGCATCCTCCAAATCCTCTGACCATTTCTTTGGCTTCTCTCATTTCATGAAAGGTTGGACGGTAATCATTAATGACAAGTCTAGTGTCACTGAGTCATCAAAGAGGAGTTCGAAAACACCTCAGGGAAGATGGATAGTTCTCAGTCCACTTTGATGGACGTTATATTAGGTGCTTTTGATGCCTTTTATGAAACTATGACTTCAATTTTCTGAACTGAGTCATGAAACGATTTTCATCTTTACTGTTTACTGAGATTTCCTTGGTTCTAAGTCAGATTCTCTTCTATACAGTCACATAAAAAACTTTTGATAGCAGCATTCTGTCCACATCTCTTTCTACTTGGACAAATATGTGATTATTTTTCTTCGCCAATTGCTTTCTTGAGCATTTTAATTCAATTAGTTTGAACTTGACTTTTTTCTCTTCATTTTTTATTACCTGATTCCCAATGTTGACGAGTTGGATGGTTGTATCGTCGTATTTAGTAAACATCTAGAAAAGCAAGCAATGATCCCAAAGAGCCATCTTCAGAGTCATTCCAGACTCATTGTGTTTCTGTGATGGAAAACTACTAGACAGGCATGAAGTCTCAGAAAGGTCAAGGATCCAGGAGTCCATCTCTCCTAATCTGAGCCTGAATAAAAATCCTGTCCAAGGTCAGACATAACAGGAATTGAGACAGATTATCCAAACAACTCACATAAGGAAGACCTCCTCAGATACCCCATTTCAGTATGAATGGTTCCAATTTTGAGGAGGTTTCACCCTTCTGTCCATATCACTCTCTGAATAGGCTGCTCCTATTGTTCCTCCTTCCACCTCTAGGTCCCGGTATCACAAATATAATCCCTGTCTACCTAAAAAAACCTTCACATACTAAAAGACAGACATGGTATCATTCATAACTCTTCATTTCTACTAAGATATCATGGATTTGGTGCAAATTACTTCTCTGTATTCCGCAAAGCATTGTCCTAAACATTTGTCTCCCATCATGCCTATCGAAAAGAAAGATATGTGAGAAAGATGACATGATGGTGAAGTAGCTAAGTGGTGCAGGGAAGAAAGTACTCTGTCTCAAATTAGGCAAGAACTGCCTTCAAATCTCTTCTGAAATATTTGGTGGCTTGGTGACCTCACAAGTAATTTAGGCTATTTTCCTCAGTTTCATCATCTGTAAAGTGGGATAATAATAGAAGCTACCACCCAAGTTACTAATAAGGACCATTCAGATGGTTGTAAAAGCCCAGACTATAATAAATGCTGTGGAAACAGCTTTTCTATTATATATGAAACTGAAAAACTCTTAAGTTTCTTTTCATTAAGAAAATTTTTATCTCTCATAAAAGAGGCAGGTAAAAGACTTTTAAGTGGAGGCAAAAAGAGGGGAGGTGAGAGCAAAACATGAAATTTACTGTCATCACATTTGACTAAATGAAGGAATAAAATGCACACTCATTTTCGTATGAAAACCTATCTTACAATACAGGAAAGTGGGGGAGAAGGGGAAAAACAGGGTGGGTGGATGATGGAAGGGAGGGCAATGGGAGGAGGGAGCAATCAGAAGTCAACACTCTTGGGGAGGGATAGGATGAAAAGAGAGAATAGAAGCAATGGGGGGCAGGATAGGATGGAAGGAATTATAGCTAGTCTTACACAACACGACTCTTATGGAACTCATATGGCTTATATTGAATTACTTGCCTTCCAAAGGGAAGGGGTGGGGAGGGAGTGAGGAAGAGAAGTTGGAACTCAAAGTGTTAGGAACAACTGTCGAGGACTCTTCTTGCTACCAGGAAATAAGAAATACAGGTAATGGGGTACAGAAAGTTATCTGGCCCTACAGGACAAAAGAGAAGATGGGGACAAGAAGAGGGAGGGATGATAGAAGAGAGGGCAGATTGGTGATAGGGGCAATCAAAATGCTCGGTGTTTAGGGGTGGAGGGAAGGGACAAATGGGGAGAACATTTGGAACCCACAATGTTGTGAAAATGAATGTTAAAAGTTAAAAAAATAAAATTTAAAAAAAAAGAAAAAAAAGAAAATTTCAATGACGAAAGGGTCAAAAATGCATTTCTTTTTACAACTATATTTATATTAATTCTAAAAGCAAATTAGGACCAAGAACGTTGCCTAACCCATAGAAGGCATGTCATAAATGATGATGGATGAATCAGTAATCTTTATAGATGACCACCATGATACCACAAAGGAAAAGGAAAAGAACTATCTCTAAATTCTTTTTTAAAAAGATTGCTGACATATGTGTGTGAAAACACAGCTATAAGACAGGATGTGAGCAGTGTAAATGCAAAAATGATCAGTACTCTAAATTTGAGATATATATATATATATATATATATATATATATATATATATATATATATATATATATATATATATATATATATATAATATGCATGTATATCTTGGGGGGAAATTGACCTCATGTATGAGAAGATTGTATTGACTTTGCTCTAAAGAGGAGAAGATGATAACATTAGTTATCACACACTGGAGAATTAGGTATGTAAGCATATTTTTAAGGACCCCAGATTTGCTATAGCACATTGGAGTCTGCAGACCTGAAAGGTTCATGGTACCTCAGGTCATCTGATCACGTACATCTCATGATTAAATGGGATAAAACTGAAAACCATGAGAAATCTCTTTCTGATTTTGAGACACAGGATTTTCCAAGGGCTAGTGATTAGACAGTGGAACTTTATAGAGTTGGAGCTGTTTAAAAGAAAGATGACTCAATGAAAGTCTCAGTTGTCCTCTTTAAGTAACTGAAGTATGAGAACATGGGAGATGAAAACCTGGTAGAAGAATTGGGACTTGGAGAAGTGAAAACCTGATCTGTGGGAACTCTGAGTCTTAGGAATTGGAGGTTGGGAGAAGGTTTCAACTGAGTGACTCCAGATGGGTCAGAGAACATAGGTTTCACTGAGCAAGAGGGACAGTGGCAGCTAGTGCAGGTCAGTCATGGAGAATTAAGACGAGGGCAGTTTCTCATCCAAGTCCGTTGATCTTGGCTGCTCCCTCTGCCTTGAGGAAGGAAAGAACAAGAGATTTGGAGCAGATTTCTAATTTTGGTGAGGAGGACTGTGTGTGCCTGGCTCAGAGATCACCTGTATTATATAGCTGCGAGCTCCATTCAGATTGAGTAACAGAGTTTTCATTTTAATGAGGGAGACAACCCACATATGAGTAATCACCAGGAGGGATAGTTTGACCTTGAAAGTTACTGAAAAGGCAGGTACCATATGTAAAAACCTATATCTTTACAAGACTCTCCATTCCTCTGCCCTGACAACTTCTAGGAATCCATGCCTTCTATGCCACCTTTCCAGCCACACATAGATTCTTGAATTCTTCGGACAACTAACATGACAAGGTGTATCTGCGCACAATGATACAGAGTACATGTAGTTCCCCAGAAAAGAATAGAACTACATGGTTATATCCAAACTCGGAGGGTTTAAGGGTTATACTTTTGAGATGAAAGGAAATTCCTTTAGTCATCTCTGTAGCTCTTGGGCTCCCATTTGACGTGATTAACTTCTGTATAACCATCCATTCACAATATAATGCAAAAATACAATGTGTGACAGATTCACAATCAGATAATCACTTTTAAGTCTTCATATTATACTTTTGTGTATTAAATATAACTGCTAATTAGGGCTAAATAAGAGAAATGGGAAAGACTTTAGTTTAAAAAGGCCAAAGTCTCCCACTGCTTCTGGGGTTGTTTCCAGTCACATTGATCTATATCTGGTCCCTAGACTCAGCTGATTCTGGAGGAGAAAATGAGGCTGCTGACTTCTCATAGCTCTCCTTCACTTATATACAATTCAATGGCATATAATTACCTTTCTGATGCCATGATCTTCTTTGAGAATGAACAACAAACTACAATTGCTAATTTAAAAAGAATCACAGAACTAATATACTAAAGAAAATGCATAAAACTGTAATAGGGTACAATTAGTATACAAACCACACTTTGCCATTTCTCAAATGCCATCTTCTGACTGCCTTCATTTCCATCTCCTTTCTCTGATACATATACATATTCATGTATATATACATACATGTATACATGTATACATGTATACACACACACACAAAGCATTTGTGTGTGAATCTCTATACACTGGCATATTTTTTCATTTTCCTGTGTGTTGTCATATATTCTTGTGTGTACACGCAATTGTGTCCTTCAAGAGAATGATTGTTGATACTTTCCATCACCCTAAATGGCTATGCTTATGGTTTAACAATTTCTTTTTTTTAAATCTCTCTTCATAATGGAGAGCAGTATTGTTGAGAGTAGTTAGATGATTTCAAAACTGATTGATTTGTCAAGAAACAATTTAATTATGAATCCTTTGACTTCGACTTCATGGGAAGAGTCCAATGTAGGGCATTTATACTTTGTATCAAACACTTAAAGAAAGGCATGGGTTACTATAAAAAATTCAAGTGTCAAAAGATGGTTGAGGGGTAAGGATAGAAAATACTCTAGAGTAAACAAGATCTAGAACAATCTAGAAAGGCTACAAATTGGGATGAGGGGGAGTGGAGTAGGAAATCTGGACTCCAAAATACTGAAACATCAGAGAAACTACCTCAGATCCTTCGCCTGTCCTTTAGTGTGGACACAGGAGGTATTTTGTGGCATTGTCTGTCTGCTCTACACCAGGTTTTGAGAGGCATCCCACACATGGTCTACAAACTTGGTTTAGGAGAATGAGTAGGGAGGCTGGAGAATCGGGAGATCCAGACAATGAAACAAAGGTTAAGGAGACCTTAAAAAGCCTCACTTTGTGTCCAGGAGGTGATTGAATCCTTTGTTTAAACCTGAAGAGTGTTCAAGGAGGTTGAGCTTGGAGTGAACTGATGGCCGCTCTAAGTCCTCTGTCGCATGTTTGCAGTTTTGTTTGTCTGAGAAAGTTTAGAACATCAAGTAGAGTCTGGATAGAGGTAGGTCCGAAAAAATATAGGCATTTCTTGGGGATCCTTCTTTTTGGGGACCAAGCTACTCTGGAGAAGAAAAAAGACAGAGTTTTTCCTCAGAGTTTCTTCTTCAATTGCACATTGGGTAACCCCTGACTATCTCACTGAACTGTGGAGACAAAGGTCAAGCAATACTACAAGAATTCACATACCCAATTTATGTACCCAATTGTTTCTCTTTTTGTGTGAGTTTATGTTCCGTTCTACTTTGATCAGTTCAGAGGACATTGATGTTCAAGAGTCTACAATTCTCCGCCACCACCTACACCTTCCTTTTCTATATATCTACTTTCACATACTGATTTTCTGAGAAAATTGATTTTGAGAAAATATTTGCTTTCCCTCCGCCCCAACCTGATGATTTCCTTTTTCCTTCTCTTTCCCATCTTTCCTTGAGGTCATCAAGAAGAAAACAGACCTTCTTACAGTATTTTTTCTTATTAGACTCCTTCCAAGTCCACTGATAATATTCAGGGTCAGAAGATACAGGTGGACCATCTGTACGTAGCACAATGTAAGCAGCTCACCTGTTTGGTTTTTTATCATTGTTCATTTCTGTTCACCTTTGGATATTTCTCTTGACTCTTGAGTTTGAATTTCAGTGTTTCTGTATGACCGTGATCTCTTCATCAGGACTTCTTGGAAGTCCTCTGCTTCATTTAAAGTTTCCTTTTTGCCTGAAGGATTATATTCATTTTTGCATTTTAAGATAGACATCATTGTAAGTCTTTACAATTGGCTTTCTGTCATATCTCATCACAAAGTGCTCTGCTCCTAAATATGGTGTGATCCTACTTCTGACTCATCACTACTTGAATTGTTTCAAGTTTGTTTGTTTGTTTGTTTGTTTGTTTGTTTGTTTGTTTGTTTGCAGTGATCTTCCACATTCCCCGCTTTTGACTGAGAAACTTTGGATTTGGGCAATAGTGTTCACAGAACGTTTCATTTAGAAGTTTCTCCCCTGAGGCGACCAACACATTTGTTTCTACTTCCACGTTGTCCTAAGTTCTGATCCTATAGATTTCAGCAATTTCCTTTTAGTATTTATTATTCTACTTTTTAATTCATATTTTATGCTATTTGTTAGTTATTTACCAATTATATGTAAAAATGTTTTCAACCTAGCAGTGAGGGTCAGTCTTGCTTTGAATCTTTCATCTACCCCTACTGACAGAGGATGGCAATGTGTTTATTCCCAGTCTCTCTACCCAAGCCTCTGATTTAGTCTGAATGGTCCTCAAGTGTCCTTGGCTTATGTTATTGCTCAGTCCAGAGAACTACCCTGATTCTGTCTTGCTCATCTGTCCATGGAAGACATAATTTTTCAATTAATATTCAGTAGAAGATGAAATAGAAAAGCAAAACCTCCTGATAATTGTACTTGTTCTGGTTACTCCCTCCTCAAAACAAACGTGATGAGAGTAAGTTTCACATTTCCCCTCTCACCTCCCCCCATTTCCCCTCCACTAAAAAAGTTTTCCTTGTCTCTTTTATGAAGGATAATTTGCCTCATTCAAATTTCCCTTTCTCCTCCCAAAATATTCCTCTCTCACCCCTTAATTTTATTTTTTTAGATATCATCCTTTCCTTTTCAACTCTCCACGTGTTCATTGTCTGTACAATAATCCCTCCAAGTACCCAAATACTGAGAAAACTTTCAAGACTTACAAATATTATTTTTCCATGTAGGAATGCAAACAGTTCAACTTTAGTAAGTTCCTTTATGATTTCCCTTTCCTGTTTACTTTTTTATGCTTCTCTGGAATTTGAAAGTCAGATTTTTTATTCAACTCTGCTCCTTTCAACAAGAATGCTTGGAAGATGTCCATTTCATTGAAATTCCTTTTTTTGTGGTTAGGTGATTCTTAGGTTTAATCCTAGTTCCTTTGATTTCTAGAATCTTGTGTTATACTGATAGTATTCCCACAATACTCAAATGGTTGCTTTCTGACTGCTTACAATATTTTCTCCTTTACCTAGTCCTAGGAATTTTGTTTTTGGATCTCATTCAGGAGGTGATAGGAGGACTCTTTCAATATTTATTTTACCCTCTAGTTCTAGAATATCAAAGCAGTTTTCCTTAACAATTTCATGAAAGGTCATGACTAGACTTTTTTTATCATACCTTCCAAGAAGGCCAATAATTTATATTGTCTCTCCTGGATCTATTTTCTAGGTCCGTTGTTTTTCCAAAAAAATATTTCACATCGTCTTCTATTTTTTCATTCCTTTCCTTTTGTTTTGTAATTTCTTGGTTTCTCATAAAGTCATTAGCTTACATACACTCCATTCCAATTTTTAAAGAAATCTTTTCTTCAGTCAACTTTTGAACCAACTTTTCCTTTTGGATAACTCTGCTTCTTAAAGCATTCTTCTCCTCATTGGCTTTTTGGACCTCTTTTGCCTTTTGGGTTAATCTTTTTAATGGTGTTATTGTCTTCAACATTTTGGGAGGATCCCTTTTAGCAAGCTGTAGACCCATTTTTCATGATTTGCTTGTATCACTCTCATTTCTCTTCCCAGTTTTTCCTCCATCTCTCTTATTGGATTTTCAAAATTCTTTTTAGATCTTCCATGATCTGAGATCATTGCATATTATTTTAAAGGGTTTGGATGTAGAAGCCTGGACTTTTGTGTCTTCCTCTGATGGTATGCTTTGTTCTTCCTCATGCGAGAGGATAGAAGAAAACACCTGTTCATCAAGTAAGTAAACTTATATAGTCTTATTTTTTCCCTTCTGGGGGCATTTTCCCAGACAGTTGCTTGACCTTCGAGTCCCTTGTCAAGTGAAGGGTATATTTTAGGCATCTGGAAGTTCTCAGGTCCTCCAAGATGGCACAATCAAGGCAGAGGAGTTTACTACTCTCCAGGCCTGCACTCTGGTCTGTGAGTAACCACAAGCATTTCTGCCAAGGATCTTTGAGGAGAAGTCCCTGTGTAGAGTCTCCACAAGCTTCATCATGCCAGTACTCTTCCTCACCCCAGGACTGCCACTCATGGCTAAGACCCAGATTTGCAGCTCATTTCCCTTAGGGTTAGGGCTCTAAGGGCTCCAAAAATGGATGCTGCTGCAGCAGTGGCTACTGCCTCCCTGGGGCCTGGGCTTGGGCTGACCCACGTCCCCCTCTCACCCATGGGAAAGAGCTTTCTCATTGATTTTTGAGGTTATCTTTGGCGTTTTGGGGCTCAAAACTATGGGAACCACAGCTGCTACCTGATATTCCACACCCTGAAGCCTGCTCCAGTCCTGTCCCTGCTGGGCTGTGTGGTCAAGTCCGGGCTGTGCTCCTCTCTGAGCTCAGTGCAATAGACCTTTCTTGTTGGCCATCCAGGCTGTCTTGTGCTTGAAAAATCCTTCACTTTGTCGTTTTTTTGGCTTCTGCTGCCCTAGAATTTGTTTATAGTCACTTTAACATGTATTTTGTGGGCTATCGGAGACAGCTATGGCATGTCTGTCCTACTCAGCCATCTTGGCTTTGCCTATTGATAAGCATTTAAATCTGTGAGTAAATTGATCAGTTTAAGACTGAATTAATAAGTAAATGAACAAATAAATGTATTTGTCCATATATAAACAGAAAAAAGTCTGTTGCACTGAATTAAGTGGTTGAGCCTAATCTTAAGCCTATCCGCATGGGTCAGGTCCTCGTGGATTCCTCCACAATCTAAAGAAAGAGGAGAAAGAAATGAAGGGCAGGTTGGAACCTGGTCAGGAAAAAGAGGAGAAGCAAGTGTCACCCTAGTCATCTGCAAGACGCTCATTTCAATGCTACAATAAAAACACTGTGACAGGAGAAAAATATTACGCACCTACAATGTGTTAGTCTGTCGCTGGCCGCTCCGGACCACGCAACGATCTGCACGACCTGGATCTCCACGACAGCCGCCTCCACCCGCTACCCCGGCCTGACGGGGCTTCGGACGTCTCTGGTCCTCCTTCGGGGGCTAAGGAGGAAGTCACCAGGCAGAGAGTCGGAGTGGATAGAGCTTAGTGATGTTTATTCAGGTAGCTAGTCAGCCGCGATCCCCCCCGAGCATCCCCGCGCGTCCCATTATATGCCTGGCGGTCCTCTTCCGGGTTCCTCCCTAGTTCCTCCCCGAGGGCGGAGTGCAGCCCTGCTGGTGCCTCCCCAGCACCCTCCCCGATACTGCCACGTCACCTTCGCCACGGTGGCAGTTCCGGGTTCGGGCAGGTCCCAACACCGGGGGTCTCCTTTCCACCCAGGAGGCCTAGGTCCAGAGTCCCTTACAACTCCCCCTTTTTGTTTAATATGGGGGTGGCTTCCGCCTTCATCGCCTCTAGGGCCGCGCGGAGGGCTCGTAACAAGAGGGATATTAGGCAGGGCAATAAGCAAAGCATCAGCATCAATAGCACAAATTCAAAAAACCCCAATACAATCCAATGCATTATATCTGTCATGTCAAGTCCTCCCCACCAATTGAGGAGACTGTTGGACAGATCCCCATCCCACTCCTTATCATACTCCAGGGTGGCATTTTCCATGGCCAATATCACCTTATCTAGCATTTCTAGCTCTTGCGTGAAGTTCTTTGAGAAGGAGTGGTTTCGTAGGACTTGTTCTGTATTGGCATAGACACTACTATTAAAGGGGATGGGAGTTACACAGACGGGATAGTACCTATAATGGCAGGGCATTCTCAAGTATCTAAATATGAGGGCTTGTTCCTGGGCAAGTATACCCACCACCCCAGATATCTGCTCTATCCTTTCAGCCAGTATCTTATCTATGTGCTCTTGGCGTTTCCATGCTATCCCATTTTGGATCATGAACTTTTGGAGGGCCCCTGCAATATAGGTCACCTCCTGCTGTATATGTTGTAGCTGGGCCTCTTCTACAATATTCATGGCCAGGTTGATAATGGAGAGCACATCTCCTAGCCCCAAGTCCCTCTTATGTCTCCTCACCAGCTCTCCTAATAGGGCGTCCGCTCTTGATAGAGAGAATGGCTCCGCCTTCACAGGGTGAGCGGAAAAGTGTGGAACCCTCAGGAGGAAAATGGTGGTGTTCATGTGTGTTGTGTTGAGGGTGTTTGTGAGGGTGGGATTCTGGCAGGTGACGTTGTACTCTCCCTGATTGGTTTTGTTAATGGTCACGTTCTGGGGGCACACCATGAACATCGCATCAGCTCCTGTTTGGACCTGTGCAGTCAGGTTCACACAACTGTGGGTGCTGTTGCATGGCGGGTGGTGGAGCACCTTCTTCCAGAGTTCAAACGCCGTTTGATTTCTGGAGGCCATCCAATAAGTGTGGGTGCTGGTATCCCACCACACCACAGGCGGCTTGAGTGCGAGCCCGATTTTCCACAGGTGGTCTTGGGGCCTGCCTCGTACTGGGATGGGGGCCGGCGCCACGAGGTTGTTAACGGGGCGTCCGTCCCAGAAGTAGAGTTGTGTACTGGCCTCCGTCAGGTTCTCCCACGTTCTTAGGTACCCGGTGGAGCAAAGTTGTATAGGGCTAAAGACCCATTCTGTGGGATGGCATGGGGGGAATGGGGACGGCCCTGCGGTCATATGCCAATTCGCTAAAAACAAAGTTATGTTCTGGGTGTGTGTGCCATTGTTATTCTTTGTCATATTATGCATTGTCTTATTCACATTGTCCTGTATGGATGCTAACCTATCCAACCATTCCCCATGGGGGTGCCTAAGGGTTTCATTTTTGGCCTGGAACGACAGCACTTCGACCCCCATTGACCCATAGTACTCCCCATGGGGCACCTGCAGCAGAAACATCTCTTTCAGCTGGGCGCACCATCCGCCCGGGATGTCTTGGCGGGTGGTTACGCACATTGGGGGGCCCCACGACGAAAAGGACACGGAGCCGTTAAGCTTCCAGGACGCGATGGGTAGGGATTTCTGGGTACTGGGCACTATGAGTGAGATGTTGCCAAGAGGGTACAGTGGGACTGCCTCATGTTCCCAAGTCACTAGCTCCGGTATTGGTAGGTTTGGAGTTATGGCCCAGTGGGTGGCCTCTGCCGCAGTTGTCTTAAGCGTTTGCCACTGTTGCCGGTGGTCAGGGAGAGGGGCGGCGATGGTGGTTTGGGCGAGCTGGCTCAGTAGCGTGAGGATGATTGTGGCCTGCATGTTCTTCATTGATGCGTTCTTTCGCCTTCCTCTCCGGCCGCGACGAGCGGGGCGCTTCCTCGGGCCCTTCCCTCGCGTCCCTCAGTGGGATCCACCATTCTCCGCCTTCCCCGTCTTCACCTGTGGAGACACAAAGATAACCCTTCCCTCTCACAAGGACCTTGTGAGGGCCATGCCATTTCCCTACCTCATCTCTCCACCACACCGTACTGCCCTCCAGGCAGGTACGCGATGCCTTGCTTGCCGATTTTTCAAGGATTTTTGTGGGACTGGGATAAGAGTAGAACCTCATGGCCGGTGTTAGGCCGTCCTCTTTGATTTATAGGTAATTTTGTGTGAACACGGCTTTTGCCACTTGTGCCTGTGTTAGGCGACCTGGAACTCCCCCTTTTTGTTTAATGATCGTGCGTTTCAAGGTCTGATTTGCACGTTCCACTATGGCCTGACCAGTAGGGTTGTAGGGGAGTCCTGTGACATGGACTATACCGAACTCCTCCAGAAACTTTCTGAACCCGCGGGAGGTGTACGCCGGCCAGTTGTCCGTTTTGAGTGCCTTAGGCACTCCCACGGCTGCAAAGCATTGTAACATATGGGCTATCACTCCCTTAGTGGCCTCATTGGGCTGCAGGGTGGCTATCATGAACCGTGAGAACGTATCCACTGTTACGTGGATCAGGGAGGCTTGGAAGTGAGTGACGTCCATCTGCCAGAGGGCGTTTGGGGCGTCACCTCTCGGGTTACTGGTCTGTTCTCGGGGAGGCGGCCTGAATGGAGCACAGTTGGCACAGCGCTTCACTATCATGCGGGCTTCTTCCCGCGGGATGCCATACATCCTATGCAATGTTCTGGCAGACAGGTGATATTGTGCGTGAGCCAACTCCGGGGCAACGAACCACACATTGGTGACCGGACCTGAGAGGGCGGCATCTGCAATTGCGTTGCCACGGAATATTGGCCCCTCCTGGGACGTATGGGATCTTACATGCAGCACATAAATGGGATGCTCGCGCTGGAGCAAAAGCTCCTGTGCTCGCATGAAGAGCTCCTTTACTGCTGAGGGTGATGACTCCAAATCCGCCTCTGCTAACTGCATTAAAGCCTGTGCGCAATACATGCTGTCTGTAATCAAATTAAATGGCTCTTGGGATACCAATTGCAATGCAAAGCAAATTGCGGCCAATTCATTTTTCTGGGCTGAAGTGTGAGGGGTCTGTAATACTCTCAAAATATTTCTCTGGGGGATATAAACAGCTGCTCTCCCTGCTTTCGTGGCATCCATGAAGACGTTTGGGCCTTCCACGGGGGTACTTGCCACGGGGTTCTTGGGCATTACCACAGGCATTTCTTTCCAGCCCCTCAATCCTGGGGGGAGGGGCGAGGATGTAAAATTGTGGGACACGTATAGCACCGCCCACAATTCGTCCAACTGGGCCAGCCCTTGCAGGGTTTCGGGTGTGGCTTGTAGATAAACAAGAGGGCGCTGCCCAAAGATTTGCACACACCTCTCACTTGCCTTCAGCAGGAGGGCCGCTCGAGCCTCCATTTGTCCCCTTAAGCACTTCTTTATCTTGTGCCCATTGACCCACTCAAGGACCCCCTGCGGTTGGAAAAGCACGGCGATCTCTCCCGTTTCCTGAAGCATCGTCAGCCCTATGGGCTTCGCGGGGTCCACTCGCGTAAGCGTTTGGGAGGCTCTCCTTTGTAGGAGCTCTATTACTCCCCGGGCCTCTGGGGTCCATTCCCTGGGGGATGTCAACTGGGGATTCCCCCGAAGGATTTTATACAGGGGATCCATCTCTCTATCTGTCAAGGGTATTGCTGTCCTAAGCCACTGTACGGATCCAATGAGCTTCTGGAAGTCATTGAGGGTCTTTACCCGTTCTGGGGCTATCTTTGGAAATGTTCTGGTGACTCTATCTCCCTCGATCTGGTGCCCTAGGTACTGAAACTTTGGCCCTTCTTGGATCTTTTCAGGGGCCACTTGTAGCCCATGTGCGTGAAGCGCCTTGGTGGTCGCCTCGAGGATCTTTCGAACCTCTTCTTTCCGAGGGTGTGCAATCAGCACATCATCCATGTAATGGATGATCTTGGCCTCGGAGAACTCTTGCCTGATGGGCTCAATGATGGCAGCCACGTACGCCTGGCACAATGTTGGACTGTTGGCCATTCCCTGAGGGAGCGCCCTAAATTGATATCGCTCCACGGGGGCTTGCATATTCACAGCTGGGATGGAGAATGCGAATTTCTCACAATCCTGGGGGTGAAGAGGAATGGAGAAAAAGCAATCTTTTATATCTAAGACCACCATCTCCCAGCCCTGTGGTATGGCTGTGGGTGATGGAAGGCCGGGTTGCAACGCCCCGAAGGGTATCAAGGCCTCATTTACTTTCCTCAGATCTATCAGCATTCTCCACTTTCCTGATTTCTTTTGAATCACAAATACTGGGGAATTGTATGGACTCATGGAGGGTTCTATGTGCCTCTCTTTCAACAACCTTTGCACTATCTCTTGGAGGGCCTCTAATTTTTGTTGGGTCAGGGGCCACTGGTCCACCCAGATAGGACGGTCGTGTTTCCATTTCATGGGGACGGCCCTCGCCTCCCAGGTGACCCCTACTAGTTTAAAGGGTGTGGTTCAGTGCAAAGTTGGGCTTTCATGCCCAGGAGGACATCTCGTCCCCACAAATTTAAGGGAAGCCCTGCCACACAGAGCGGTCTGAAGAGCCCTTGTTGGTCCTCATTCTGCCAACTGAGGTGAGTCAGGGCTGCTTGGGCTGTTTGAGGGCCTCCACTCCAGTGACTGCTTGCGCTCGAGCCCTCTTCTCCCAACGCCTATCCCAATCTTCCTCCCTTATCACTGAAACATCCGCCCCGGTGTCCAACATGCCCATCAGGGGGCACCCTTCGACTATAAGCGTAATCACCGGGCGTTCTTCCCCAATTTGCTGCACCCAATTAAGAAGGGTCCTGGGACCTCTTGATTTGTAATTCCTATCTACCCAGGGGAGGGGGATTGCCTTCCCAAATTCCACTCCCCGGTGGACCTCTACAGGCCAAGAATGGGGGTTAGTTATCCAGACCTTCGTCTCCCCAGGGGTTAAAAATTGACTGTGCACCACCACAGAGGGAAAATGTTCTGATCCTATCTCTAAGCGGGGATAATCTTGACTCTGCACTTTGAGGGGAATTGTGTTCCAGGGGGGTATCTCTAGGGAGGTCTCCTCCATGGCGATTATTTCCCTCCCTGGCGGGGACGGAATGCCTTTGCTTGGGGGTTCAATTTCCCGGGATGGCCCGCCCCCCCCTGGCCTCCCGGTTGGCCGTTTCCCGACTTCTGTTTTTGTCCCGCTCTACAGTACTTCGCAATGTGTCCCAGCTTCCCACAGGAGTAGCACTGTATCCCCTTCCTCAGCAGCTTACATGCCGCCCTGAAGTGCCCTGGCTTCCCGCAGTTAAAGCATTTCCCCTCCTCAGATCTCCCTGTCACCTTCATCATAGCAGCCATCGAGTCTGCAAGTGCGTTCAGGGGGTCTCTCTCTGGCAGGTCAAGGATCTTATCAATTATCTCTTCTAGGGTGGGATCAGACGGGAGGGCTGCGAGGATGGGCTTGAGCTCCGGTCGGAGCCCCTCCTTGACTAGCTGGATTATCAGTGCAGGAGCTGCCCCCTTTTTCCCAAACGTGCTCTCCACTACCTCCTGCACTCTAGAGATGAATTGTAGCGGCTTTTCATTGGGATTTTGCTTGAGGCCGGAGATCCTCCGGGCGCCGCTTGTAGTCCCCATTCTATCCAGTGCTCTTATATACACAATTTGCACTGCTGCTCTGGTCTGTTCATTGAAGGCCATCTGCCTCTCAGGGGCTGCCCAGTCCCCATAGGCAGTGATCATGTTTACAGACTCATCAGGGTTCTCAGCATTTACCTCCTCCACGTATGCTCTGGCGCACCGCTGGACGTACGCCTTGTAGGCGACGAACTCCGCGGGCTCCAAGACTGTCTGCATGATTTCCAGGAAATCATACGGGAGCCAATTTGCCACTGCCGTGGAGGCGGAAATGCACTTCTTCACATATTGTGAGCCTGCCCCGAACTTGGTCACTGCCTCTTTCATATCCTTTATAAACTTATAGGGCAGCGGTCGGTGTACCCGGGTCTCCGTCCCATCAGGCTGTGCCTGAACGGAGATCGGGAAGGCCCCTGCATGTACGCCCCACTCCTCAAGGTCCACGTCTTCCCCCTGCCTTACGGCTTCCCTGAGGCATGTCGTCAGCACGCTCTGGTATGTGCTGCGCCCTGGTCTCCCCGCTAGGGGGCCCTTGGGTGTTTTCGGTCTCGCCCCTAGCGAGCTTGTGGTCATTCTCGGGGGGCGGGACGGTTCCCCTTTCTAGCTCGGACCCTCGGCCTTTTTGTGGTTCGGGACCCCGCCTAGTTCCCTTTTTCCCAGGCTCGGACCCCCCTTCAGTTCCTCTTTTCTCACACTCTCCTACTTCTCCTTTCCCCACAGTTCCTCCTTTCTCACACTCTCCTACTTCTCCTTTTCCCAGCCTTCTCAAACTGTCCCACGGGTATAGGGGAGGGGGCTCTATCTCACTCTCCTCATCCGACCCACACAGGGAGTCCCCGACCTGCGTCCCTTGGTTATCTACCAGGGGCGGAGGCGTCGGTGAAAGCCCCTCTCCGACTACCGAATAGATGACAAAGTTCTGCTTGGACAGGAAATATGGGTCTTCACAGTGGTATGAGGCCATTTGCTGGCCGACCACCCCCCACCGGTTGGGGTCGATTCCGGTGTGCTCTATCCACGGGCTGACCTGGAAGATTTTTTTGACCCAATCTCGGCAGTCTCCCAATTTTATTACGACCCCATTTTTCTTACACAGCTTATATAGCTGACAGGCGAGTACACTTTGATCCTCCGGCTCGATACGGGCTTTCACTTGTTTCTGTCCCATGCTTCTGCCTTCTAGCGAGCCCTTTTACTTTCGGCTCCTCTAGGCTGCCTGATCCTTCCCTGTTGCCGACCAGCGGCACTTTGGGGAGGTGGAGCGCGGTTACTCACCGTCCGCCGATCCGGGCGGTGTCCTGTTCCGGTCCCTATTCGGGCGCCAGCTGTGGCGGGCTGCTCCGGACCACGCAACGATCTGCACGACCTGGATCTCGACGACAGCCGCCTCCACCCACTACCCCGGCCCGACGGGGCTTCGGACGTCTCCGGTCCTCCTTCGGGGGCGAAGGAGGAAGTCACCAGGCAGAGAGTCGGAGTGGATAGAGCTTAGTGATGTTTATTCAGGTAGCTAGTCAGCCGCGATCCCCCCCGAGCATCCCCGCGCGTCCCATTATATGCCTGGCAGTCCTCTTCCGGGTTCCTCCCTAGTTCCTCCCCGAGGGCGGAGCGCAGCCCTGCTGGTGCCTCCCCAGCACCCTCCCCGATACTGCCACGTCGCCTTCGCCACGGTGGCAGTTCCGGGTTCGGTCGGGTCCCAACACCGGGCGTCTCCTTTCCACCCAGGAAGCCTAGGTCCAGAGCCCCTTATATTAGTCACTTTACAAATACTATCTCCTTTGATCCTCGGAAGAAGGCTGTGAGGTAGGTGCTCTCATTAGCCCCATTTTACATTTGAAGAACCAGATGAAGACAGATAGTAAGTGCCTTGTCCAGAGCCCCAAACACAGTGTCTCAGGCTAGATTTCCAATCATATTTTCTCTAGCTCAAGGCTTTCTGCAGTGTGACGTCTCCTAGCAGTTGCAGAGAGAGGAATGGGGAAGAGGAGGCTCTCACTCCTGAAAAGAGAGAGTGGAGTAAATCTCTGGGAAAGTCCCTGATGCCCTTCCTTGTCTTCATGTTCCTAGGGCTTCTGAGAGGAGCTTTTTGGACCTGGTACCAACCACCACGGCTCTGTCCCCCACACCTGGGCAATGGGATTATATTTAGAACTATGAAAGTGTGAGAGTTTAGATTTGGGGCCAGCGGGAGAATTTTATTTAAGGTACTGGGTGCAGTTCTTCTCTCTCACCCTGGTGCTGGTTGGGCTGGTGGGGAACAGCATGATCCTGTGGCTCCAGAGCTTCCGCACCCGCAGGAACGCCTTCTCCATCTACATCCTCAACATGACCTGGGCCAGTTCCTTTGTTGCTACTTTCTGATCTTGATAGAAGAATTGGTTACATATTGGTATTCTTTCATGTACCAGATATTGTTCTACCTCGCAAAAGCGACCTACACTGTGGGCTTCAACCTGCTGGCTGTAATCAGCACAGAGCGTTGTCTAGCCACGGTCTTCCCAACCTGGAACCTGCATGACCACCCCAAGTACACGCTATGGACGCAGCCTTCTGGGCTTTGACTGGACTGTTCTGGGGAGCAGATATTGTGCTTTATATTTCTGCTAACAGCCAGAATTTCTGTGGCGCATTGTGCAGAATACCGGCCATGTGGTTAGTCCATTTCCCTCCAGAGTCCAACCTGACTCTGCTGATGAGGGTACAGTGCAGCTCCCAGTACTTGCAGCCTCCCAGGCTCTACCTACCCATCCTGCTCATGGTCCTCGTGTTCTTGCTCTGTGGCCTGCCCAGGACAACCCATGAGGCATTACTGAGATTTCTCCTATATCCCTTACATCGCTTACATTCTGTTACATTCCTTTACATGCCTTACTGGCTCCTTAGGCTCCTGGAAAAAGCTCATATCCCTTCATTTACTTCTTGCTGCACAGGAGGATGGAAGCCCCTCAGGGTGGTCCTTCAGAAGGCCCTTACTAATGAACAGGAGTTGCAGGGTGAGAGAAGGGACTCGCAACTCACCAAAATGTGAGAGATATATGCTTCTAGCTTCTGATGCAAGAAGGTAACAGTGGCCCAGAGGAGACCATGAAATGAGCTCTCCTCCTAAACTGCAGCTGGACTCCCATCTCCCTGGGAGGGGAATCGTGATTCCCCCGTGTCTTCTCTTGCTCCTTAGCTTTTCAAGTCTAAGAAAGGAATGAGCTTTTATTAAGTGTCTAATGTATGCCAGGCATTGTTCTAAGAGCTTTACATAGATCATTTAATCCCCAAAATATTCTTGGCAAGTAGGGACTCTAATGGTTCCCATTTTACAGATGAAACTGAGGCAGGCAAAGATTCACTGACTGATCCTGGGTCGCAAAGTTAGTAAGTGACTCAGACTGGATTCAAACTCAGGTATTCCTGACTTCAAACTCACTGCCCTGTGTACTCTGGAGTCCCCAGATGGCTGGACGTTTCAGAATTTAGTTCACTTGGGTAAGGCCAGACTTCATGTGTCACCAGGCAAGAGGAAGGCCATTTCAACAGATGGTGAATGTCTCTGTTATGGAAAGTAAAAGAAGGATACCATCAAAGGCATCGTTTCTACCTGACCTCTCTTTATCAATCCCTGTAAATAAATCATAGAGTCAGGAACCTACTCCTCAGGGTTCCACATGCCATGATCCACCACCTTGTATCCTCCTCTCAGGCTTCATCCACAAGGTGTGTTCAGGCTTTCTCCCCCTCCGCCAATGATGAATGAAGTCTTCAGTTCAGCAACATCCCTCCCTGCATTTCTCACTTCTCCTCCGTTCCTTTCCCTCCTGCCATTGACATCATAGGAGCTGAGCTAAGTGTTTCTATTCCTTTGTAGGTCAAGTCTTGGGCTCGACATCCTCTCTTGTTTTCATTCTGTTTGTCTAGATCTCAAACCCTCTGAATCTCTACGTTTCTCTTTCTCTATGACTCTCTCTATTCCAATCTCTCTTTCTCAACGCATGATCTAGTTCTTGATGAGGTCTCTGTGTGGTAAATTGAATTTTAATTTTATTCTGTGACAGGGGAAAACTGACTGAGGCTGAGGCAGGGAGGGACACACAACATAACAATCACATATATATCACACACAACACACTTTCAGCTATCACGTGATGTGCATACTCAGCACACACAGATACACAGACACACACACGTGCACACACACACAGGTACACACACAAACACGACTGATTCACAATCTGCTCTGGAATATAGCAAGTTTGACTGGTTATCCAACCTCCTTTTCAATACTTCAGCAACAGTCACCTCACTCCCCTCAGGTTTCTTAGGTTCCATCTTTTACCTAGTCCAGTCATAAAATGGTTTCAGGGCATCCTCAACTACTCTTATCATTTCTTATGTAGCCAGCATGATTACAACAGTTAAATTTTCACCAAGGCAAGGAGGGATGTGGGGTGTCCATGGCACCTAACTTTCCTTGGTCATACCATCTGAGTCACTAATCACTAATGCTGATTGACTGTGCCCCCAAATAAGCTGCTCCCATAGTTAGTGATATGATTGACACATGCCTGAGTATAACCAAGCCCCCAACAGTCATATCCCCCAAAGGATATGAGATCTTTCTACAAAGTTGGAAACAGGGAAGAGCATAACTGTTCAAGTAGTGTTCACAGTGTGCCAGGCACCGTGCTAAGGACTTTACAGACATGATCACATGAGATGTTCACAACAACTTCTCAAGGTCAGTGCTGTTACTGATCCCTTTTTAGAATTGAATAAATTGAGGTAAGTAGAGTTTAAGTGACTTGCCCAGGGTCGGAGAGTTATTAAATGTTTTAGATCATTTTGGATGTCTTTCTGAGCGCAGTTCCAACAGCGTGCACGATCCAGATAGCATCGAACATTTCACAATTTTTGTCATTGTTATAAGCATTTCCTTCACAACAGGTGCCTCACTCAGACACTGCTTAAGGGGCCATTTTAATCACTAAATCACAAAGACAGTTCAGGATCCTATTTGGTTCTGCGCTGTTCAGAGGCAGATGTCTTATTCCTTCATTTAGACCAGACTCTCAGGCTTGCACTGATAATACATGTAAACTAACTAGCACAGTTCTTAGCCCACGGTTGATAAATTTTTCTTCTTCATCCTACCTCCAACTTCAAGAAAAATTAAGAAATCATGACCTTTTCCTGGGACATGAGAGAGTACCTATGACTCAGTTTGTAATTTTATTCATCTTGTACAGAGGCTTGGTTTTGCTGCCTTTCTCACTTTCCTTCTCATCCTCTCTCCAAAAACATGAGAAGTCCATGTCCTCCTTTCCAAACAGCATCTTCTGGACTTAGGACAAGGTCAGATAGAATTCACTCTAATGTTTCTATAAGTATGTGAAAGATTTCTACACTTAAGCATTCTCATTGTGTTGTGGAGATATGATTCGCTATTGGTGGAGATAATAATCACTATTGGTTTGAAGAGCTCATTACAGTACTGATACTGTGGCTGTGGCCTAGTTCATACTAGAACCTTAGTCCTGGAATAAAGTCCTCCCTAATTTCTATGGCCTAAGGGCATTCAAGCTATACAAACACTTTGATTTAGTAATACCACTGTTAGGACTGTATCCCAAAGAGATCATAAAAAAGGGAATAGAACCCACATGTACAAAAATACTTATCGCAGCTCTTTTTGTGGTGGCCAAGAATTGGAAATCAAAGGTTCCTCATAAGCTGAGGAAGAATTGAAAAGGCTGTGTTAATTATTAGACCAAAATTAGCACCAGCAGCAGAGAATTAATCCATACTTTGGTGCATCTCAACTTCAGAGGTTGCACTGAGTGCACAATCATCTGCAAACAGAAAATCATGTACCACCACTCCCTCCACTTTGATATTGGCTTGTAACCTTTTCACATTGAAGATCTTACCATCGATACAGTATTTGACCTTGATGTCGTGTTCATTCTCATTAAAAGCATTTGTCAACGTGACTGAAAACATCATACTAAAAAGCATGAGAGCAAGCACACAACCCTGTTTCACTCCACTGGTGACTGGGAAGGCACGAGAGCTTTGTCCGTTATCCAGAACGTAAGCAAACATGCCGTCATGAAATTGACCAACAATATTGATGAACTTCTCCAGGCAACGAAGTTTTGACATAATTTTCCATAAGCTCACACGACTAACAGTGTCAAAGGCCTTGGTCAGATCCACAAACATTGTGTACAGACTTCTGTTTTCCTCCTGGCGTTTCTCCTGGCTGTATTATATGAATGCAATGGAATACTATCATAATATAAAAAAATGATTGGAGGAAGATTTCACAAAATCTCGGGAAGACTTATATGAACAAAAGCAAAGTGAAGTGAGTATAATTGGGTAACTCAAAATTTTATGTAAAAGTGAAAGTTAAGAATTGTCTTTACACATAATTGAAAAAATATATTAAAATATTTTGAAAATAAACTGTTAAAGTAGAGAATTTAAATGATTCCTTAGGTCCTGTTTTCTGATGACCTTTATTCAAGGGTTCAAGCTCTCTCTCTCTCTCTCTCTCTCTCTCTCTCTCTCTCTCTCTCTCTCTCTCTCTCTCTCTCTCTCTCCCTCCCTCCCTCCCTCCCTCCCTCCCTCCCTCCCTCCCTCCCTCTCTCTCTCTCTCTCTCTCTCTCTCTCTCTCTCTCTCTCTCTCTCTCTCTCTTTTGGTCCGTCTGTCCCTCCTCTCTCTTTCTATCTCTCTCTCTATCTCTCCTATCTTCCTGCTTCCCTCTGTCTTTTGTATGCATGTTCCATTCTTATTAAGAAACCAAGAATGGTAATTTCTTTATTGAAGTTGACAAAAGTTTCCAGGCAATGAATCCCTACCCATGCTCGGAAGGAGAGAGATAAAAGTCCTCCCTCAATCATATACATCTAAAAGCATCCTTATTCAACTTTTGCATGAATTGAGTCAAGAATGGACAGTACCTTTGTGTCATCTAGATTCTAAACACTCCTATTTCTCCCATCTGAGACGTTGTGAAGCTCAGAGAGGTGGAAAGAAGCTGCATTAACTGTCTAGCATCACAGTAAGAGTCAGAATTTCAGTCCAGATTTTCCAACTTCAAGTCCAGGCAACTATTCACTATGCCAGGGCCCCTAACAAAATCCAAGAGAACTAATACATTGGAGTTAAGCATGTGTAAACTCAACAGGTTGGCACTAAAATGAGGGCATTGTTCCTGGGCCAAAGGAAAAGCTGAGATTTCTCAACTGCATTATTGTTGGGGAACTGATAACGAACAAAGAAAGGACAAGGCCAATGGTCTTTCTTTCATGACTCTTATACAGGACATGCATCACTTGAAAGCCCATTTCTAAAAACATCTCAAAGTAATTGATGTCCTCCTATGCCCACTTTGAATGCAGAATCCTTCTCACTAATCATTTCATGATTAGGTTCTTAGAATGTATACGTGTCATCTTCATATGCAGAAATATAAACAGTATAACCATGATGACTGCTTATTATTTCCTCTTTCATGTTTCTTTTTTGACACTGCACTTGACTCTTGTATTTAAAGGGTCAAATTTTCTATTCATTTTGGACTTTTTTCAATTAAGAATGTTTGAAACTCTTCTATTTAATTAAATACACTTTTATTTTTCATTTGAAGGATTATACTGAGTTTTACTGGGAAAGTTATTCTTGATGGTAAAATCAGATCTTGTTAATTCCAGAACATCAAATTCCAAGGTTTCTGCTCCTTTTGTAAAGCAGCTGCTGTATCTTTTGAGATCCTGACTGTGGCTTCATATCTGAAATGTTTCTGTCTGGATCTTTGAAGTATTTTCTCTTTGACCTGGGAGCTCTGGAATATAATATTCCTGGGATTGTTAATTTTTTTCTATTTCTTTCAGGTAAACAAATAAAAGCAACACAACAAGATTATGGAAATACAATGTTTGTTCTTTGTTTGCAAGAGGACCAACGATATCATGAGGAGATAGCTTCACTCATTCTTGAATTAGATTTAAGTGAAGGTGGATTTATTTACATTTTTATTTTACCCTTCGCTTCCAGAGTACTAAGGCAGTTTTTCTTGATAATTTCTTGAAATATCATGTCTAGGCTCATTTTATAATGGTTTTCAGGTATACCAATAATTCTTCAATGGAATTTCCTTGATCTATTTTACAGATTAGTTGTTTTTTAAGGAGTTATTCTATTTTTCAATATGTTATTCACTTCAGTAGTTTGATGCCTCTTTTACTAAACTGTTACATGTCTTGAAGTGTAGGGACTCTTCAGGGACAACTTCTCGCTCTTTTGTGATGGCTTGCTGAGCCCTCTTCAGGGCTGCTCATTTACCTTTGGTGTCCATCTTCACCCAAGTCTCACCAGTGGTTTATAGAAGCTGTAGCATGTGCAGTGGCCAAGTCCCAATAAAACCACCTTAGCAGAGAACTTAAACCTGGTGAAGTGTAACAAATACACCTCAGACCCGTTAGTGAGGTAGTTGGATAGCTATCTCAAGAATGTGAAAACTGCTGCCAGTGGAATGAGTGAATTAGAACACTTTGTTTGAATTGCCAAGAAGACAGATGTTGAAGCAGGTACTGCAGACTGCTTACATCTTGGTCAGACATCAAAGACTCCAAGATCATCTACTGCCTCTGGGACCATTGTCAGTCATCTGGACTTTTATCTTGCGTTGGACTGCCATGACTCCAGATGAGAAAGTGAAGCTAAAGATTTTGTGCAACTCTCCCTTACTTAAATCTAATGCACACACGAGTCAAGACATCACTCCATGAGATCGCTAGTCCTCTATAAAACAAAGAAAAAATAATTGTCTTTTCATAAGTTATTTTGTTGCTCTCACTTTTTTTCATCGCTTTTATATACCTTTTTATTTGATGTCAAACAACACTTTTCCCCTCTTTCTGGAGATCAAAAAAAAAACCCTCTGCGACTTTGTGAACAATTGATATGTTTTCTAAGGTTTTTGTTGTAGGTGTTTTGACTTCATTTTCTTCCTCTGCATTTGGGTTATAATTTCACTTTCTAACCGTAGTAGTCATTTATGATCTGGTCCTTTTTTATGGGGTTGCTCATTTCCCATCCTTTATTATAACTGGAAATCTAAGGGTATGAGATGAACCCTAGTATTTTTATTGCAACTACTACTTATCCCTTTTAAGGATTCTTTCCACTTATGATGTTCATTTTCTTTGTCCAACTCTCACCTGTGACTCCAGAAGACTGAAAAATGTACAAAAACCTTGCTCCAGCAAAACATTTTGCGAGATGTGCTAAACCAGATTGAAGGTAATCAAGGGTGTTCAAATCCATTAGTCAGTATGAGTGGTGTCTACCCCAAACATGTAGGTTACAACGTTTTAGTGCAACAGTCATGAAAGTGGCTAAAGTGAGAGCCGTGAAGCACTTAGATATTGGTTAGACACCAAAGATGCTATGGTTATCCTTTATATTCGGATCCACCACCAGTCATCCTGACTTTGTCTTGCAACTTCATTTTGATTACTATGGAAGAGAGTTTAAGGATAATGACTTTCATGCAACTCTACCTCACTCAAATACAATTGATACAAAACTCAAAAATGTCATCCCAAAATTTTTCAATTTTTATATATCTCCAAGTTCTGTGGTGACAGAAAAGGGATGAAACAGCAATTATCGGTACCTATGGGTGCCCAAGATATCTTCTCACTGGACTGAAGTAGATAGTCATATCAGATATCCATGCTTCCTGCCATCTTCAAAGAACTCAGAGAGTCTTGCATCATCTGTCCAAGCTTACCTTGCAAATAAGAACCTCAGAGAAAGGAGGGAACTCACAAAAAGAATCTGATAACTAGATAGTCCTAGGTTGTATAGCATCTGATCAGGAGCCTTAAAATCTTATCGAGTGTGGCCATATGGGGTAAAAGTGGGCAAATCAGAAGGCATCACAGAAAGAGATACATCAACGAAGTCGTGAAGGGATGGTGAGATAATTCTGCTAAGGGAGTCACTTTTCAAAAATTCTGGGCTCTCACTGGACAGTCCTACCACACCAGAAATGCAAGAATACTTTTAACACCTTGATGCCACTTGCTCTCACTTGAATTTCCAATCAGAGTCTCTCAAAGGAAGCTCCAGGACCAGAAAACAGAGGATCATGTCCAGGTCAGTCACCCCAGGGATATACCTTCTCTTCAGGGCATTTCTGTTCCCTCTCCACCAAATAAAGTGGTGCAGAGAAGGGCAGGGTAACATTGCTACAGTTGGTGACTGTGGTGACAATGTCAGAAGCCTGGGCTCTCAGGATTTGTGGGAACAATTCTAAAGGGACCATTGACAGAGCAATAAATGCTTCTCATCCCTTCCCCACACTCTTATCCCTTTACATTGGTTTCCTTATGTTTGCCCTTTCAGCTGTCTCTACCTTCCCTCTAACTGGGCGTACATAGGACAAAACAAATCAAATTAGAAAGAGAATGGGTGAAAGAGTTACTCTCAGTTCTACTGAAAAACTGCATAAGCTGAAATGAGGGGGCATTGCACAGATGTCAGACAGGAATTCGGGGTGTGTAGGCAAAGTAAGTGTCTGCTACTTCTCTCCTTTATAAATTGCAGGAATCAGGTTTTTTTCTCACCACTCTGACTCTCTTCTTTTTTTTTCTTTTTTTTCTTTTTTTTAAATTTATTTATTTAACTTTTAACATTCATTTTCACAAAATTTTGGGTTCCAAATTTTCTCCCCATTTGTCCCCTCTCCCCACCCCAAAACGCCGAGCACTCTAATTGCCCCTATTACTAATCTGTCCTCTCTTCTATCATCCCTCCCTTACCTTGTCCCCATCTTTTCTTTTGTCCTGTAGGGCCAGATAACTTTCTATACCCCTTTACCTGTATTTCTTATTTCCTAGTGGGAAGAACAGTACTTGACAGTTGTTCCTAAAACTTTGAGTTCCAACTTCTCTTCATCCCTCCCTCCCCACCCATTCCCTTTGGGAAGCAAACAATTAAATATAGGCCATGTCTGTATAGTTTTGCAAATGACTTCCATAATAGTCGTGTTGTGTAAGACTAGCTATAATTCCTTCCATCCTATCCTGCCCCCGCCATTGCTTCTAGTCTCTCTTTTAATGCTGTCCCTCCCCAAGCGTGTTGACTTCAAATTGCTCCCTCCTCCCATTGCCCTCCCTTTCATCATCCCCCCCACCCTTCTTATCCCCTTATCCCCCACTTTCCTGTATTGTAAGACAGGTTTTCATACCAAAATGAGTGTGCATTTTATTCCTCCCTTTAGTGGAATGTGATGAGAGTAAACTTCATATTTTCCCCTCACCTCCCCTCTTTTTCCCTCCACTAAAAAGTCTTTTGCTTGCCTCTTTTATGAGAGATAATTTGCCCCATTCCATTTCTCCCTTTCTCCTCCCAATATATTTCTCTCTCACTGCTTGATTTCATTTTTTAAAATATGATCCCCTCATATTCAATTCATTCTGTGCTGTCTCTGTGTGTGTGTGTGTGTGTGTGTGTGTGTGTGTGTAATCCCACCCACTACCCAGATACTGAAAGTTTCAAGAGTTACAAATATTGTCTTTTCATGTAGGAATGTAAACAGTTCAACTTTAGTAAGTCCCTTATGACTTCTCTTTGCTGTTTACCTTTTCATACTTCTCTTCATTCTTGTGTGTGAAAGTCAAATTTTCTTTTCAGCTCTGGTCTTTTCATCAAGAATGCTTGAAAGCCCTCTATTTCATTGAAAGACCATTTTTTCTCCTGAAGTATTATACTCAGTTTTGCTGGGTAGGTGATTCTTGGTTTTAGTCCTAGTTCCTTTGACTTCTGGAATATCCTATTCCATGCCCTTCTATCCCTTAATGTAGAAGCTGGAGATCTTGTGTTATCCTGATTGTACTTCCACAATACTTGAATTGTTTCTTTCTAGCTGCTTGCAATATTTTCTCCTTGACCTGGGAACTCTGGAATTTGTCCACAATATTCCTAGGAGTTTCTCTTTTCGGATCTCTTTCAGAAGGTGATCTGTGGATTCCTTGAACACTTATTTTGCCCTCTGGTTCTAGAATTTCAGGGCAGTTTTCCTTGATAATTTCATGGAAGATGATGTCTAGGCTCTTTTTGTGATCATGGCTTTCAGGTAGTCCCATAATTTTTAAATTGTCTCTCCTGGATCTATTTTCCAGGTCAGTTGTTTTTCCAGTGAGATACTTCACATTATCTTCCATTTCTTCATTCTTTTGGTTTTGTTTTGTGATTTCTTGGTTTCTCATAAAGTCATTAGCCTCCATCTGCTCCATTCTAATTTTGAAAGAACTATTTTCTTCAGTGAGCTTTTAAACCTCCTTTTCCATTTAGCTAATTCTGCTGTTTAAAGCATTCTTCTCCTCATTGGCTTTTTGAACCTCTTTTGTCAATTGAGTTAGTCTATTTTTCAAGGTGTTATTTTCTTCAGCATTTTGGGGGTCTCCTTTAGCAGGGTGTTGACCTGCTTTTCATGCTTTTCTTGCATCTCTCTCATTTCTCTTCCCAGTTTTTCCTCTACCTCTCTAACTTACTTTTCAAAATACTTTTTGAGCTCTTCCATGGCCTGAGCCCATTGAATATTAATGATGGATGCTTGGGATACAGAAGCCTTGACTTCTGTGTCTTTCCTTGATGGTAAGCACTGTTCTTCCTCATCAAAAAGGATGGGAGGAGATATCTGTTCACCAAGAAAGCAACCTTCTATAGTCTTATTTTTTTCCTTTTCTGGGCATTTTCCCAGCCAATGACTTGACTTCTGAGTTTCCTTTCCTGGCCCACCTCGCCCCCAGATCGGCCCAGCTAGCGCTTAGGGGCTGAGATTCAAATGCTGCTCCCCAGCCTCAGGGCTTTCTGTGGGGGTGGGGCTGCTATTCTGTGTGAGGTTAAGTTCAGGTTCTCGGGTGGGGGCAGGGACACCACTCGGGGCTCAGTTCCCTCAGGGGGTTTATGGGGAGACCTTCAACAATGGATTCTGGCTCCTGCCTGCTTTGAGAGCCTTTGTCCCCTGCCGCCTCTGCTGCTCTCTCCCTAGGGGGCCTGAGTTATGGGGACACCCCACTCCCCTCTCAGCCAGCCAAAGAGACTTTTTCACTGACCTTTGGCTCCTGTGGGTGGGAGGGACCTGCACGGCCACTGGAGTTTCTGTCCCTGAAGCCTGCTCAGATCTGCTCCTCTTGGTGCCACCAGGCCAAGACAGGACTGGGCTCTGCTCCAGGTCCAGGGCACGACCTTTCCCGTCAGTTTTTCAGGTCTCTCTGGAATAGAAATCACCTCCACTCTGTTGTTCTCTGGC
This sequence comes from Notamacropus eugenii, assembly GCF_028372415.1. Lineage (NCBI taxonomy): Eukaryota > Metazoa > Chordata > Mammalia > Diprotodontia > Macropodidae > Notamacropus > Notamacropus eugenii. The sequence goes on from NC_092873.1 coordinate 24,241,114, forward strand.
TTCTGCTGCTCCAGAATTTGTTGGGAGTTCTTCTTTACAGATATTTTATGGGCTGTGGGTTCAGAGGTAGCATATGTGTATCTTTCTACGCCACCATCTTGGATCCTCCCCCCCCCCCCCATTCTGACTCTCTTCTTATAATTATGAAGAGTCAGAGGTAACAGGGACTTCAGTAAAGCTTTCACATAATGAAGAAATTCTTTTTACATCCTTTCATCCCTTTGTTCTGCCTCATTATATGGAAGGGAGATGGTAATCAATGACAAGTCTAGTGTCAGTGAGTAATGGAAGAGGAGTTTGAAAAAAATTCTGAGAAAGTGGTTGCTTCTCAGTCCACACTGACTCTTTCTCTAGTAATAAATAACTGTCTTTCAAGGTTGTTGATATGGATTCCATTGTCACTATAAATATTACATAAGTATTTTATAAGAGCCTTGGCTCCAGTATTCAAAGGGCTGTCTCTTGGAAAAGAGATTAACCTTGCTCTTCTTGACCCTAGAAGGCAGAACAAGGAGGAATGACTAGAATTTAATAAAACGGTGTCTTGATTTCAAGAAACACTTACCAACAATATCTCTGCTGCAGTGGAAATCCTCTTCTGGAGTGTGGTGGATTCACCCACATTGCTTACCTTCAAGTGACTGTGAGTTGTCCACTTGCTGAAAATATGTTCAAAAGGATCCACTTACATTTATGCTTCATACTAGGTGTTTTTGAAGCCCTGTGTGAAACCATGGTTTCAGTTCTCTAAAACTGAGACATGAAATAATTTTCATCTTTACTGTTTCCTGAGATTGCCTTAATTCTGAGACAGATTGTCCTCTATATAATCACACAAAAGAACTTTTGGGAGCAAGATTCTGTCCACATCTCTTTCCACTCAAGCAATTATATAAATATTTTCCTTCCCCAATTGCATTCTTGAGCATGTTAATTCAGTTCAATTGAACTTGGTTCTCTTCAATGCATTTACTGTTTCCTAATTCTCAATGTTGATGAGTTTGGTGGTTGTATCATTGTCTTTAATGAATATCTGGAAAAGGCAGTAATGATCTCAAAGAGCCAGTTTGATTTTTTCACAGTCATTCCAGACTCATTGTACTTCTATTATGGAAAATTACTAGTGGTACACAATGTCAGAAAAGTCAAGCATCCAGGATTCCATCTTTACCAAGCTGTGCCTGAACAAGAAACCTGTCCAGTCAGACATAACAGGAAGTCAAGCAAACTATCCAAATATTTCCAATAAGGAAAACCTCCTGTGCTAACCCTGTTCACTATAGATAGTTCCAGTTTTGAGGAGGTTCCACACTACTTGCCACATTTCTTTCTCGCAAAAGGCTATTCCCACTGCTCCTCCTTCGCCCTCTAGGTCCAAGTCTCACCAATGCTAATTCCTTTCTACCTAAAAATTCTTCAAATACTGGAAGCCAGATATCATACCATTCACAATTCTTCAATTCTACAAAGATACCGTGGGCCCAGTAAAAATCACTTCTCCATACTTAACAAAGTGCTGTCCTAAACATTTGTCTCCCATCTTGCCTATGGAAAAGAAAGATGTGTGAAAAAGATGACATGATGCTTAGGCAGCTAAGTAGTGCAGGGAATAAAGCACTCTGTCTCAAATAAGGCAAAAGCTGAGTTCAAATTCATGCTCAGACACTTAGTATCTTGGTGACCTCACAAATCACTTAATCTGTTTTCCACAGTATCCTTCTCTGTAAAGTGGTAGAATAATAGAGATACCTCCCAAGCTTGTTGCATGGATCAGTTCGGATAATTGTAAAAGCCCAGAATATAGCAAATGCTATGCAAATATTAGCTATTGGCTCTTTTTATTACGTATGAAACTGAAAAACTCTTTAAGTTCGTTTTCACGCAAGATTTTTTCAGCCACACACAGATACCAGAAGTCTTGAGACCACTATCCTGAAGACGTACATCTATGCACAATGATAACGAACAGTTGTCGATCCACAACAAGAGAACCAAACGTCATGATTATACCCAAATTCTCAGGGTCCTAGGGTTACAAGCTTTGAGATGAAATGAAATGCCTATAGAAACCTCTGCAGCTCTTGGCCACCCAGCTGACTTGATTTGCCTCTGTACCAACATCCTTTCACAATATAAGGCAAACAGATCAATGTGTGACAGATTCACAACCAGACAATCTCTTTTAAGGTTTTATATTACATTTTTGTATGTTAAACATAACTGCATATTAGGGGTAGGTAAGAGAACTGGGAAAACCCTCAGATTAAAAAGATCAGGGGCTCCCACTGCATTACATCTGGGGTCATTCCCAGTCACCTTGATCTATACCTGTCCCGTAGACTCAGCTGACTCTGAAGGAAAAAATGAGGCTGATGACTTCTCATAGCCCTCGTTCACTTAAATTCAATTCATTGGCATATCATGGCATCCCCTTTCTGATGCCAGGGTCTTCTTTGTGCATGAACACCAAACTACAATTATTAACAAAAAAAGAAATCATAGCACTAATATACTAAAGTAAATTAATAAAATCAAAAATAGGCTACAATTACTATATAAACTTGGACCCTTCTCTCCAACTAATGCCTTGCAGATCTTCACTGCTTCCACAGTTCCTTGGGAAAAAGAAGAAAGATATTTATAAGAGCTTGGTTTGATAACACAAGAGGGAGGAAAATCCTTTTGTCTGAAAACTTGAAATTGAGTGAACAAATTCCTCAATGATTAAAATACTTCTACTCCACCATAGCAACCCCTTCCCAATGATTCTGAAATACACCTCGCCATTTCTTAAGTGCCATTCTCTGACTGCCTTCATTTCCATCTCTTTCCTCTCACATACATAAATAATTTTGCATTTATAATCGCGAAGCATTTGTGTGTGAACCTCTATACACAGACATATTCTTTCATTTTCCTGTGAGATTCTATATGTTCCTGTGTGTACACACAAGTGTGTCCTTGAAGAGGGTGATTGTTGATACTTTCTATGACCCTAAAATGTTTTGCTTATATTGTAACAAATTGGTGTTCTTTAATTCTCTATTTATGACACAGAGCCGTATAGTTGATAGTAGTTACACGATTTGGAAATTGATTGAATTGTCAGGTAAAGACTTACTTATGAATCCTTTGACATCAATCCGGTGGGAAGAGTCCCAAGTAGGGAACTAAGGACATGTTTATAATTTTTTGTCAAAAACTTACGCAAAGGCATAGATCACATTAAAAAAAATTAAGTTAAAAATATGGGTGAGGGGTAAGGATAGACAACATTCTAGAATAAACAAGATCTTGAACAATCGAGAAAGGCTGCAATTTGGGATGGGGAGCAGTAGAGTAGGAGACCTGGATTCTAAAACACTGACCCCTCAGAGACTAACTCAGAGTCTTGTCCTGTCCTTTAGCGTGGACATAGTAGATATTTGGTTACATTTTCTGTATGTTCTATACCGTGTTCTGGGAGGGTTCCCACATATGGTCTCCAAGCTAGATTCAGCAGAATGAGGAGGAAGGCAGGAGAATGGGAAGATTCAGACAATAAATTAAAGATTAAGGAGAATTTTAAAAACCTCACCTGTGTCCAGGAGGTAATTGAATCCTTTGTTCAAACCATAAGAGTGTTCAAGGAGGCTGAGCTTGGAGTGCACTCATAGCCACTCTGGGCCCTCCGATCCATGTTTGCAGTTCTGTTTTCTGAGACACTCTACAACATCAAATAGAGTCTGGAGAGAAGTAGATCAGTGAAGAAAATAAGCATGTCTTGGGGGATCCTTCTTTTTAGGGGCCAAGCCACTTTGCAAAAGAAAAAAGAAAAAATTTTCCCTCAGATGTTTTGCTGAAATTGCACATTGTGCAATCCCTGACTATATCTCAGTGGAAGTGAAGTTAGTGAGTTTCCCAATCCCTATCTACAAAACAATCCCTACTTTCAGATACGTGATAAATGATCATCTAACCAGGGCAGAAGAAACTCTTATTCAAAATTTCCAGCCCTTCCTTAACATACTCTTGAATATTCCATCTCCATTCTTCTTTTTATCATAGATTTCCCCATTGCTTGAAATGTATTTCTATACAGACTTGAGTGTGTTTTTGCTAGTGTTTGCATTCTGTTTCATTTTGGTGAGTTCAGATGAGAGTGAGGTTCAAGAGTCTGCCCTTCCCCACCACCACCTACACCTTCGTTTTCTACATATCTATTTTCACTTACTGATTTTTTGAGAAAATTATTACTATATTTCCTTTCCCTCCTCCCCCCACCAAGTGTTTGCCTTTTCCCTACTTTTTCCATTCTTTCCTTGAGATCACCAAGAAAAAACAGACGTTCTTCCATTCTTTTTTCTTATTAGATTCCCTCCAAGTCCACAGATGATATTCAGGTTCAGAAGGTATACTTGTACCATCTGTGCATAACAGAATGTAAGTAGCTCACCTTTGTTTGGTTTTTGAATATTGTTCATTCCTCTTTATCACTTGACTTTTCTCGACTCCTGACTTTGAACTTCAGGGTTTCTATATAGCCTTGATCTTTTCATCAGGATTTCGTGGGCTCTATTTCTTTAAAAGTTTCCTTTCCTCCTGCAGGATTATATTCATTTTTGAATTGTAAGATAGTTATGATTATAAATCTTTATAATTTGCATTCTCTTAAACCGTATAACAAGTTCTCTGCTCTTAAGTAAGATGTCATCCTGATTGTGACTCCTCATTCATTGAATTCTTTCCTGGTTTTTCTTTCTGTACTGATCTCCCCCACACCCTTTGACTGGGAAATTTTGGAATTTGACCATAATGTTCCTGGAATTTTTTATTTGGAGTTTTCTCTCTTGAGGAGATCAGCACCTTTTTTCTGCTTCCACTTTGTTCTAAGCTTTGTTTCTAGAAAATTCAGGAATTTCCTTTTAGGAATTCTTTTTCTATTTTTTAATGCACATTTCTGTATTATTTGCTAAGCATTTCCCAGTTGCATGTAAAAATATTTTCAACCTGGGCCCTAGTTGTGAGGTACAGTCTTGCTGTGAAACTTTCACCATTCCCTACTCACAGAGGATGGCAGTGTGCTTATTCCTAGTCTCTCCTTCCAAGACACTGGTTTACTCTTAATGGTCACCACGTCTCCTTGATTTTTGTTATTTCTCAGTCTGGAGAAATACTCTGATTCTGTCTTGCTTATCGGTCCCTAACAGACATCATATCTCAATGAAGATACAGTAGAAGACAAAAGAATCACACAAAACAACCTAGTACTTGATGTTGGTCGGACGGATTGGGGCCTCGTTAGGAAAAAGATGGGAGGCAAGTGTCATCCTAGTCATCTGCAAGAGGCTCGTTTCAATGCTGCACTAAAACACCGTGGCAGGAGAAAACATTAAGCATATACAATGAGTTAATCACTTTGCAAATACTACCTCACTCGATCCTCGGAAGAACGCTGTGAGGTAGGGGCTCTCATTAGCCCCATTTTACAGTGGAAGAATCTGAGGCAGACAGAGGGTAAGAGCCTTGTCCAGGGCCCCAAACACAATAAAACTCTCGGGCTAGATTTGAAATCATTTCTTACTCTAGCCCAGCGCTCTCTGCACTGTGACGCCACCTCGTGGCCTCCGAGAGAGAGAGGGCATGGGAAACAGGAGGCTCTCATTCCTGGAAAGAGGGAGGGCAGTAAATCTCTGGAAAACTCCCTGATGCACTTCCTTGTCTTCATGTTCCCCAGGACTTCCGAGAAGAGCTTCGTGGAGCTGGTCCCAACCACCATGGCTGTGTCCCCCTCACCTGGTCAGAGGGAAAACATTTATGACAATGCAAGCGTAAGAAGTGAAAATACAAGTTCAGTTTTGGGGCCACCAGTGGAATTTTATTTAAATTACTGGGTGCAGATCCTCTCTCTAGTCCTGGTCCTGGTCGGGCTGGTGGGGAACAATATGGTCCTGTGGTTTCTGACCTTCCGGACCCGGAAGAATCCCTTCTCCATCTACATCCTCAATTTGACCTGGACCGACCTCCTCTTCCTTTGTTGCTGCTTTGAGATGTTGATAGAAGAACTGATTAGACCTCGGCATTATTCTATCATGTACGTTGTATCAGTTTACCTCGCAAACGCGATCTGCACCGTGGGTCTGAGCCTGCTCGCTGTTATCAGTACCGAGCGCTGTCTAGCCGTGCTCTTCCCAAGCTGGTACCTACAGGACCGCCCCAAGAACATGTCTGCAGCTGTGTGCGCTGTCCTCTGGGCTTTGGCGGGACTGTTCTGGGGAGCAGATATTTTCGTTTGTAGTTCTGTTAGAAATTGGAATTTCTGTTATGCATTGTCGAGATTACCAGTCGTGTGGTTAGTCCACTTCACTCCGGTGATGTGCGGGTCCAGCCTGACTCTGCTGCTGAGGGTCCAGTGCAGCTCCCAGCGTCGGCAGCCCCCCAGGTTCTACCTACTCGTCCTGCTCATGGTCCTCGCGTTCTTCCTCTGTGGCTTGCCCAGAGCAATCGAAGAGACAATATTGAGGTTTCCCCCATATCGCTTATTTCCCTCAGATTACCCTATGTTGGATTACATGGTTTATTGTTTCCTTACGCTTCTGGCCTGCCTGAAAAGCACTGCATATCCCTTCATTTACTTCTTCTTGGGCAGACAACGGCGTGGAAGAGGGAGGGAGACTCTCAGGGTGGTCCTCCAGAGGGCGCTCGCTGATGAGCAGGAATTGGAGGCTGAGAAAAGGAACTCCGACCTCACCAACACCCAGGAGACATCATTCTAATGTTAAGAAGATGATACTGGCTCAGAGGAGGCTATGAAATAAGCTCTCTCACCCAAGTGCAGCCCACCTCCCTGGGTAGGGAGCCAGAATTACCTCGTGTCCTCTGTTTGTGCCTAGCTTTTCAACTCTACTGAGTGAATGAGTTTTTATTAGGTGTCTAATCTATGCCAGGCACTATTCTAAGAGTTTTGCATATCTCATTTCATTCCCACAATATTCCTGGCAAGTACTTGCTCTAATGGTTCCCTTTTTACACAAGATGAAACCGAGGCAGGCAAAGATTCACTTACTGACCCTGGGTCCCAAAGTTAGTAAGTGACTCAGACTGGATTTGAGCTCAGGTATTCCTGACTTCAGCCTCAATGCCCTGTGCACTCTGGAGTTCCCAGATGGCGTGAGGCTTCAGGATTTAGTTCACTTGGTTAGGTCAAGGGCTTCATGTGTCACCAGCTCAGAGGAGGGGCATACCAACAGATGGTGAATGTCCCTGTTGTGGAAAGTAGAGGAAAGACACCATCTAACGCACCCTGTCACCCCGACCTTTGTCAACGTCTTTGTCAGTCTCGACAAACAAAATGATGGAGTCAGAACCAACTCCTCAGGATTCTACATGCCGTGATCCACCACCTTGTCTGCTTCTCTCAGGCTCTGTGTGGGAAATTGTTTTTTCGATTTGTTCTATGATGGGAGAAAACCTATTGAGGCTGAGTCTGGGAGGGGGACACAGCATGTAGAAATCACATACATATCAAAAATGACACACATACAGCTGTCACATGATGTGCATACTCAGTGCACACACATACACATATACACAGACAGACGTCACTGTTCTTGAGTATACTGCCTCTGATTACCCATCTGCCTTTTTAATCCTTCAGTAACAAACTCCTCTCCCTCCTCAGGTTTTTTAGGTCCCATCTTTTACCTAGTTCAGTCACAAAATGGTATTAGGGCATGCTCAACTCCTCTTCTCATTTTGTACGTAGTCACCAGGCTTATGACCATTAAATTGTCACCAAGGCAAGGAGTGTCCAGCTTTTCTTAGTCATGTCATCTTAATTACTAATGCTGATTGGCTCTGCCCTCCTCTGCTCCCATAGTTGGTGATATGATTGACACATTCCTGGGTACAATCAAGCCCCCAACACTGGAAATCCAAAGAATATAAGACCTTTCTCCAAAGTTGGAAAGAGTGAGGGAATAAGTGTTCATATAGTGTTCAGAGTGGGCCAGGCACTGCCCTAGGGAACTTAGAGATAAGATCACATTAGATGATAACAGCAACCTCCTTAGGTCAGGGCTATTATTCGTCTCATTTATAATTGAAGAAACTGAGGCAAGTAGAGTTTAAGAGTCTTGCCCAGGGTCAGGGAGTTATTGATTGTTTTACATCAGTTTTGAAGTCTTTCTTACTGCAGATCCAACACTGAATAATCCAGTTAGCACCTAACACTTCACAGTTGTGGTCATTACTGTAGGTATTTCCTTCCCCAAAGGTTCCTCACTAGTTCACTGACTAAGGAACCATCTTAATCACTGAATCACAGATGAAGTTCAGGACCCTATTTGATTTAGTACTCTTCAGAGGCAGAAGTCTTCTACCTTCATTTAGACCAGATTCGCATGTTTGTGTGGATAATATATGTGAAATAATTAGTAGAGTGGTTAGCATATAGCTCACTTTAGATAATTTTTCTTCTTCACCCTATCTCCAACTTCAATGAAAATTAAGAAATCATGACCTTCTTCTGGGACATATGAGGGTACCTATCACTGAATTTGTGATTTTATTCATCTTGTACAGAGGCCTGGCTTTTCTGTCTTTCTCCCTTTCTCTCCCTCTCACCCCCTCTCCAAGAACATGTGAAGTCCTTGCCCTTCTGTACAAACAACTTCTTCTGGACTTAGTACAACATCAGGTGGAATTCACTCTAATGCTTCCATAAAAAATTGAAAGATTTCTGTACTTAAGCATTCTATTTGTATTGTAGAGATGTGATTTTTAATCACTATTGGGTTGTGGACCTCATGGCAGCAATGATACTCTGGGTGTGGTTCAGTTCCTACTAGATTAGAATTTCAGACCTGAAATTAAGACTTCCCTAATTCCAATGTCCAAAGGGCATTGAAACTACAAATACCCTTTGATTCAGTAATACCACTACTATTTCTGTATCCCAAAGAGGTCATAAAAAAGAGAAAAGGACCCACATGTACAGAAGTAATTATACCAGCTCCTTTTGTGGTGGCCAAGAAGTGTAAATCAAAGGATCCCCACCACTTGGGGAAGACCTGAAAAGGCTGTACTGTAAGAAGCCAGTGGAATACTATCATATTATAAGAAATGATTGAAGCAAAATTTCAGAGAAACTGGGGAACCCTTACATGAACAAATGCAAAATGAAGTGAGAAGAATCAAGGGAACATTGTATAGAATAATTGCAACATTAGAAGATGATCTTTTATGATTGACTTCAATCTTCTCAGCAATTCAGTGATTCAAGATAAGTCCAAAGGACTTAGGATGGAAAATACTTTCCGTATTCAAAAAAGAACTGATGCAGTCTGAAGGCATATGGAAATATGTCATTTTCAATTTATTTTTTTCATCTTCTTTTCTTTTCATTCTTTTTCTTCCTTACAACATGACTAGTATAGAAATGTTATTCATGATTACACATGTATAATCTATATTAAATTACTTAGTATTTTAGAGGGGAAGGAGTGGGGAAATTTGGAACTCAAAATTTTTTATAAGGAAAATGTTAAGAATTGCCTTTTTATAATTGAAATTTTATAACTGAAACATAAAATACTTTAAAAGAAATAAATTGATAAAGGAGAGAATTTACATGATTCCCTAGTTCCTGTTTTCTGATGGCCCTCATTGAAGCTCTCAAGGTCTCTCTCTCTCTCTCTCTCTCTCTCACTGTCTCTCTCTCCTCTCTTTCTTTCTCTATCTCTCTGTAACTCTCCCATGTTTCTCCCTCCATACCTCTGCGTTTTGAATAAACACTCCATTTTATTCAGAAACCAACAAAAATAGTTATTTCATTGTTGAAATTCACAAAAAGTTTCAAGCAATGAATCGCTGCCCATGCTCAGAAGGGAAGAGGTAAAAGTCCTGCTTCAATCACACACATCGAAAAGCAGCTTTATTCAGCTTTTGCATGAGTTGAGTCAAGAATGGGCAGTACCCTCATGCCACCTAGACTGTAAGCAATTCTATTTCCCCGATTTGAGGCATGGTGAAGCTCAGAGAGGTGGAAAGAAGCTACATTAATTGTCCCTCATGACAGTAAGTGTCAGAATTTGAACCCAGATTTTCCCCCTTCAAGTCTTGGCATCTATTCACTATACCAGATTTCTTCACATAATCCAAAAGAATTGATATATTGAGGCTGAAGCAGGTATAGACAGAACAAGTTTGTGCTAAATTGATGGGATTGTTCCTGGGACAAAGAAACATTGAGATTTCTAATCTGCATTTATTTGGGGACACTTAGAAAGAAGAAAGGCAGAACAAGGTAAACTGTTCCTTCTTGCATGCCTCTTTTATGCAGCCTTGTTTTCATCACTCTTACTCGCCCTTTCCCATTTTCCCAGGACATCCATCTCTTGAATATCCATTTTTAAGAACACTTAAAAATAATTGATTTCTCCTACACCCTCTTTATATCTAGAATTCTTCTCACTGCCCATTTAATGGTAAGGTTCTTCGAAGGTACATGTGCCATCCTCGCATACAAAAACATAAACCTTTTAACCACACAGTGCCTACTGTTTCTTGTTTCAGGTTTATTTTTTATACTGCACTTGAATCTTATATTTAAAGTGTCAAATTTTCTATTCAGGTCTGGTCTTCTTTTTTTTAAATTATGAATGCCTGAAACTCCTCTATTTCACGAAATACATTTTTTTTTTCACATGAAGTATAGTGCTGAATTTGTTGGGTCAGTTATCTTTGATGGTAAAATCAGATCTTTTTACTTTCAGAATATCCGATTCCAAGACTTCTTCTCCCTTAATATCCTAACTGTTATATCTTGTGAGATCATGACTGTGGCTCCATGAGATTGGAATTGTTTCTGTCGGGGTGCTTGAACTATTTTCTCTTTGACCTGGGAGCTCTGGAATACAATAGTCCTGGGAATTTCCATTTTTCTCTTGCTTTCAGGTAATGAACTAAAAGCAACAGAAGAAAATTATGAAAAGACAACTGTTTGGCCTTTGTTTGGGAGAGGATCAATGACATCATGGGGCGATATCTTGACTCATGCTAGAATTAGATTTTAGGGATTGTAGATTGTTTAGATTTTTATTTGACCCTTCAGTTCCAGGGTACTAGCACTGTTTTTCTTGACAATTTCTTGACCTACTGTATCTAGGCTCTTTTTTATACTAGTTTTCAGGTAACCCAATAATTCTTCAATGACCTTTTCTTGATCTATTTTCCAGGTCAGTTGTTTTTTAAGGCGTTATTATACTTTTTATACGTATTTCAGTTCAGCAGTCCGATGCCTCTTTTACTAAATTGTTAATTATCTCGGACTTTATGGACTCTTCAGCGACAACTAGATCTTTTGTTGTGATGGCTTGTTGAGCCCTTTTCAGGGCTGCTCATTTAACTTTAGTGTCTCTATTCAGTCAAGTCTCTGCTGTGGCTCATAGAAGCTGTACCATGTGTAGTTGTCAAATTCCAATAAAGCAATCTTAGTACATAAGCTAAACCAGGTCAAGTGTAACCAACACACCTCAAACCCACTAGTGTGGGTGGTAGATATCTGTCTCAAGAAAGTGAAAACTTCTGCCAGTGGAATGAGTGAATTAGGGCAATGTGTTTCAATGTCCAAGGAGGTAGATAATGAAGAAGGTGCTGTGTAGTGCTTAAATCTTGGTCAGCCATTCATCATTCCAGTATCATTTCCTGCCTCTGGGGCCACTGTCAGTTATCTTGACTTTTATCTTGCCATTGGTCTGCAATGACTGCAGAAAACAAAGTGAACCGAAAGATTGTGTGCACCTTTCCCGTACTTAAATCTGATTGGCACATGAATCAAGACATTCATTCCATGAGATCACTGGCCCTCTCTAAAACAAAGAATAAACTATTGTCTTTTCATAATTTCTTTGGTTGCTCTCAGTTTTTCTCACTATTTTATCTACCTTTTTTATTTCATTTTGAGCAGCACTTTTTACCTCTTCCAGGAATTCTTCTTGGAATTTCTGTAGAATTAATTTTTTTTCAGGCTTTCGTTGTATTTGTTTTGACTTCTTTGTCTTCCTATGAGTTTGCATTACAACTTTACTTTGTAACCATAATAGCCATTTATGGTCAGTTTTTTTTTTTATTGTTTTGTATATTTCCCATTCTTTAGTATAATGTGCAATCTACTTGTTTGAGGTGAACACTGGTATTTCTGATGCAAGGATTACTGAGCACTTTTTAGGGCTTCTTACTGTTTTTTGATATTCATTTGATTCACTCAACTTTCACCTGTGACTCCAAAACGTTGAAAAATATGAAACAGCCACACTCTAGTGAAGTATTTTGACAGATATGCTAAACCATGTTGAAGGCAATCAAGATGGCTCAAATCCATCAGTGAGGTAAGGGACTGTCTACCCCAAGCATATAGATGACAGTGTTTTCTTCCAACAGCTATGAAAGTGGCTGAAGTAAATGCTGTGAAGCACTTCAAGATTGGTTAGACTCCAAAGATGCTATGGTCACCCGTTATATCCATATCCACTACCAGTCGTCCTGACTTTTTCTTATCACTGAATTCTATTTACTCTGGAAGAGAGTTTAAGATCAGCGACTTCCAGACAACTCTGCCTCACTCACACACAATTGATGTGCAACGCAAAAGATATCATCCTCATTATTTCTCGATTTTCATCTATCTCAAATTTCTGTGGTAAGAGACAAGTGATGAAACAGCAGCTATGAGCACATATGGGTGCCCCAGAACATAGGGTCGTCTTCTCTTTGGACTGAAGCAGAGACCCATAGTAGAGACCCAGGTTTCATGCCATCTTCTGGGCACTCAGCAGGGTTTTCCCTCATCTGATGCCAGCTTACCTTCAAACTCAGGACCTCACATAAAGTAGGGACTCAGGGAAAGAGCCTGATCACAGACAGGTCTGCTTGTGTAACATGTGGTCAGGGCCCTTAAAATGTTATCAAGCATGGCCATATGGGATAAAAGTGGGCAAATCAGAAAATATCATAGGAGGAAGGACATGAAAAAAGTCATGAACACATGTTGAGATAATTCCCCTGATGGAGTCACTTTTTAATAATTATGTGCTCTGATTAGACAGTCCTCTTACACCAGAAAACACAAGGAAAAAAATTTAAACTTTTCATGACACTTGCTCTCACCTGACTTTCCAATCAGAAATTCTCAAAGGCAGGTCCACGTCCAGAAAACAGAGCATCATGTGCAGGTCAGTCAGTGCAGGGATAAAACTTCTCTTCAGGGTACATCTGTTCCCTCTCCACTGAAGGAAGTGGGGTAGAGAGGAAGGGCAGGGTTACATTGCCACCCTAGGAGCTTGTGGTAACAAATGCCAGAGGGTTGGGCTCTCTGGATTTGTGGGAACAATTCTAATGGAACCATTCAGAGAGCAATAAATGCTTCTCATTCCGTCCCCACTCCCTTATCCCTTTACATTGGTCTGTTTGTATTTGCTTTTTGAACTGTCCCTTCCTTCTCTCTAACTGTATATACTTAGGACCAGATAAACTAATATAGAAAGGGAATGGGTGAAAGAGTTCCTCTCAGCTATACTGAAAAGATGCATTAGCTGAAATGAGGGGACATGGCACAGATATCAGAACAGATTTCAGAGGTATAGAAAAAATAAATGTCTGCTTCTTCTCTCCTTTATAAATTGCTGTAATCAGGTTTTTTCTCGAACCGTTGTAATTCTGTTCCTAGAATTTTAAAGTCTCAGGGTAGGCAGGGAATTCAGCAAAGCTGCCATGTAGGGAAGAAATCACTTTTATGGCCTCCAAATCTTTCTCTCTGATTCTCTCTGTTCAAATCTCTCTTTCCCAATACATAATCTAGTTCTTGATGAGGTCTCTGTGTCGTAAATTGTATTTTAATCTTATTCTATGACAGGGGACAACAGACTGAGACCGAGGAAGGGAGGGACACATAATATAACAATCACATATATCACACACAACACACTTTCAGCTATCACGTGATATGCATACTCAGCACATATATCAGCACACACAGATATGCAGACACACACACGTGCACACACACACAAGTACACAAACGAACACGACTGATTCACAATCTGCTCTGGAATATAGCAACTGTGACTGATTACTCAATTTCCTTTTCAATACTTCAGTAGCAAACACCCCTCTCCTCTCAGGTTTCTTAGGTTCCATCTTTTACCTAGTCCAATCATAAAATGGTTTTAGGGCATCCTCAACTCCTCTTATCATTTCTTATGTAGTCAGCATGCTTATAAGAGTTCAATTTTCACCAAGGCAAGGAGTGACGTGGGGTGTCCATGGCACCCAACTTTCCTTGGTCATACCATCTTAATCACAAATCACGAATGTTGATTGACTGTGCCCCCAAATAAGCTGCTCCCATGGTTGGTGATATGATTGACACATTCCTGGATATAACCAAGCACCCAACAGTCATATCCCCTGAAGGATATGAGATCTTTCTACAAAGTTGGAAACAAGGAAGAGAATAACTGTTCACGTAGTGTGCACAGAGTGGCAGGCAGGACCTTACAGACATGATCACATGAGATATTCACAATTACTTTTCAAGATCAGTGCTGTAACTAGTCCCTTTTAAGAATTGAATAAACTAAGGTAAGCAGAGTTTAAGTGAATTGCCCAGGGTCAGAGAGTTATTAAATGTTTTAGATCATTTTTGACGTCTTTCTGACCACAGTTCCAACAGTGTGCACAATCCAGATAGCACCGAATATTTCACAATTTTTGTCATTGTTATAAGCATTTCCTTCACAACAGGTGCCTCATGCAGCCACTGACTAAGGGGCCATTTTAATCACAAAAACACAAATAGAGTTCAGGATCCTATTTGGTTCAGCACTGTTCAGAGGCAGAAGTCTTATTCCTTCATTTAGACCAGACTCTCAGGCTTGTGCTGATAATATATGTAAACTAATTAGCACAGTTCTCAGCCCATGGTTGATAAATTTTTCTTCTTCACCTACCTCCAACTTCAAGAAAAATTAAGAAATCATGGCCTTCTCCTGGGACGTGAGAGAGTACCTATGACTCAGTTTGTAATTTTATTCATCTTGTACAGAGGCCTGGTTTTGCTGCCTTTCTCACTTTCTCTCTTTCTCACCCTCTCTCCAAGAACATGAGAAGTCCATGTCCTCCTGTCCAAACAGCATCTTCTGGACTTAGGACAATGTCAGGTAGAATTTATTGTAATGGTTCTATAAGCATTTGAAAGTTATCTATACTGAAGAATTCTCTTTGTATTATGGAGATATGGTTCACTATTGGTTTGAGGAGCTAATGATGGTACCGATACTGTGAGTGTGGCCTAGTTCATACTAGAATCTTAGTCCTGGAATAAAGTCCTCTCTAATTCCTATAGGCGAAGGGCATTCAAACTATGCATACACTTAGTTTTAACAATACCGCTGTTAGGTCTGTATCCCAAAGAGATCATAAAAAAGGGAATAGGACCCACATGTACAAAAATACTTATCGCAGCTCTTTTTGTGGTGGCCAAAAGTTTGAAATCAAAGGTTCCTCATCACTTGAGGAAGAATTGAAAAGGCTGTGTTAATTATTAGACCAAAATTAGCACAAGCAGTAGAGAATTGATCCATACTTTGGTGCATCTCACCTTCAGAGGTTGCATTGAGTGTACACTCATCTGCAAACAGAAAATCATGCACCAACATTCCTTCCACTTTGGTCTTGGCCTGTAACCTTTTCAAATTGAAAATCTTACCATCAGTACAGTAGTTGACCTTGACGCCGTGTTCATTCTCATTGAAAACATTTGTCAACATGATGAAAACATCATACTAAAAAGCATGAGAGCAAGCACATAACCCTGTTTCACTCCATTGGTGACTGGGAAGGCACGAGAGCTTTGTTTGTTATCCAGAACCCAGGCAAACATGCCATCATGAAACTGAAGTACAATATTGGTGAACTTCTCCAGGCAACCAAATTTTGACATAATGTTCCATAAGACCTCACAACTAACAGTGTCAAAGGCCTTGGTCAGATCCACAAACATTGTGTACAAACTTCTGTTCTCCTCCTGGCATTTCTCCTGGCTGTATTTTATGAATGAAATGGAATGCTGTCATATTATAAGAAATGATTGGAGGAAGACTTCAGAAAATCCCAGGAAGACTTATACGAACAAATGCAAAGTGAAGTGAGCAGAATTGGGGGACTCCAAATTTTATGTAAATGTGAAGGTTAAGAATTGCCTTTACACATAATTGAAAAAAATTATTAAAATATAATTTAATAATTTAATTAAAATATAATATAATAAAAATATAAAAAATAAATTGATAAAGTAGAGAATTTAAATGATTCCTTAGTTCCTGTTTTCTGATGACCTTCATTCAAGGTTTCAAATTCTCTCTCTCTCTCTCTCTCTCTCTCTCTCTCTCTCTCTCTCTCTCTCTCTCTCTCTCTCTACTACCTTCCTCCTTCCCTCTGCCTTTTGTTTTGCATGCTCCATTCTTACACAGAAACCAAATGAATGGTAATTTCATTATTGAAGATGATAAAAATCTCCAGGCAATGAATCCCTACCCATGCTCAGAAGGGGAGAGATAAAGGCCCTCCCTCAATCATACACATCTAAAAGCAGTCTTATTCAGCTTTTGCATGAATTCAGTCAAGAATGGACAGTACCCTTGTGTAACCTAGATTGTAAACACTCCTGTTTCTGCCATCTGAGATATTGTGAAGCTCAGAGAGGTGGAAGGAAGCTGCATTAACTATTTAGCATCACAGTAAGAGTCACAATTTCAGTCCAGATTCTCCAACTTCAAGTTCAGGCAACTATTCACTATGTCAGGGTCCCTTATATAATCCAAGAGAACTAATACATTGGGGATTAAGCATGTGTAGACTGAACAGGTTTTCCCTAAATTCAGAGTATTTATCCTGGACCAAAGGAAAAGCTGAGATTTCCAATCTGCATTATTGTTGGGGAACTGATAAATAACAAAGAAAGGACAAGGTCAGTGGTCTTTCTTGCATATAACTCTTATACAGAACATCCATCCTTTGAATACCCATTTTTAAAAACATCTCAAAATAATTGATGTCCTCCTATGCCCTCTTTGAATGCGGAATCCTTCTCACTAATCATTTAATAGTTAGGTTCTTAAAATATATGCATGTCATCTTCATATACAGAAATAAAAACAGTTTAACCATATGGACTGCTTATTATCTCCTCTTTCATGTTTACTTTTTTATACTGTACTTGACTCTTGTATTTAAAGAGCCAAATTTTCTATTCATTTTGGTCTTTTTTTTATTAAGAATGTTTAAAACTCTTCTATTTAAATAAATACACTTTTATTTTTAATTTAAAGAATTATATTGAGTTTTGCTAGGAAAGTTATTCTTGATGGTAAAATCAGATCTTTTTCATTCCAGAATATCAGATTCCAAGGTTTCTGCTCCTTTCATATAGTAGCTGCTGTATCTTGTGAGATACTGACTGTGGCTTCATATTCCAAATGTTTCTGTCTGGATCCTTGAAGTATTTTCTCTTTCACCTGGGAGCTCTGGAATATAATATTCCAAGGATTCTTAATTTTTTTCTATCAGGTAAAGAAATGAAAGCAATGGAAAAAGATTATGAAAATACAGTGTTTGTCCTTTGTTTGCAAGAGGACCAATGACATCATGGGCTGATAGCTTCACTCATTCTTGAATTAGATTTAAGTGAAGGTGGATTTATTTACATTTTTATTTTACCCTTCGTTTCCATAGTACTAGGGCAGTTTTCCTTGATAATTTCTTGAAATATTATGTCTAGGCTCTTTTTATAATGGTTTTCAGGCATGCCAATAATTCTTAAATGAAATTTTCTTGATCTGTTTTACGGATTAGTTGTTTTTTAAGGAGTTATTCTATTTTTCTATATGTTATTTACTTCAGTAGATTGATGCCTCTTTTACTAAGTTGTTAAATATCATGGAGTGTAGGGACTCTTCAGGGACTCCCTCTGTTGTGATGGCTTGCTGAGCCCTTTTCAGGGCTGCTCAATTACCTGTGGTGTCCATCTTCATTCAAGTCTCACCAGTGGTTCATAGAAGCTGTAGCATGTGCAATGGCCAAGTCCCAAGAAAACCATCTTACCAGACAACTTAAACCAGATGAAGTGTAACAAATACACCTCAAACCCGTTGGTGAGGTAGTTGGATAACTATCTCAAGAATATGAAAACTACTGCCAGTCAAATGAGTGAATTGGAACAATGTGTTTCAATTGTCAAGAAGATAGATGATGAAGCAGGTGCTGTACAGTGCTTAAATCTTGGTCAGACATCAAAGATTCCAAGATCATCTACTGCCTCTGGAACCGTTGTCAGTCATCTGGACTTTTATCTTGTGTTGGACTGCAATGACTCCAGATGAGAAAGCGGAGCTAAAGATTTTGTGCAGCTCTCCCTTATTTAAATCTAATTCACACATGAGTCAAGACATCACTCCATGAGATCACTGGTCCTCTATAAAACAACGAACAAACAACTGTCTTTTCATAAGCTCTTTTATTGGTCTAAATTTTTTTCATTGTTTTTATACACCTCTTTATTTGATATCAAACAGCCCTTTTTCCCTCTTTCAGGAGATAAAAAAAACCCTCTTTGGCTTTGTGAGCATCTGATATGTTTTTTAAGGTTTTTGTTGTAGGTGTTTTGACTTCTTTGTCTTCTTCTGAATTTGGTTTATAATTTTACTTTCTAACCGTAGTAGCTATTTGAGATCTGGTCCTTTCTTATGGTGTTGTTCATTTCCCATCCTTTATTTGAGATCTGGTCCTTTTTTATGGTGTTTTTCATTTCCCATCCTTTATTATAACTGGAAATCGAAGGGTGTGAGGCGAAAAGTAGGACTTTTGTTGCAACTACTACTGAGCACTTTTAAGGCTCCTTTCCACTTATGATGTTCATTTTATTTGTCCAACTTTCACCTGTGACTCCAGAAGACTGAAAAATGTACAAAAACCTTGCTTCAGTCAAATATTTTGGCTGATGCGCTAAACCAGATTCAAGGTAACCAATGGGGTTCAAATCCATTAGTCAGGTATGGGGATGTCTACCCCAAGCATGTAGATTACAACGTTTTAGTGCAACAGTCATGAAAGTGGCTAAAGTGAATGATGTGAAGCACTTAGAGACTGGTTAGACACCAAAGATGCTACGGTCATCCTTTATATTCAGATCCACCACCCGTCATACTGACTTTGTCTTGCCACTTAATTTTTATTACTGTGGAAGACAGTTTAAGGACAATGACTTTCACACAACTCTGCCTCACTCAAATACAATTGATACACAACTCAAAAGAATGTCATCCACAAAAATTTTCAGTTTTTATATATCTCCAGGTTCTGTGGTGACAGGCAAGGGATGAAACAGCAGTTATTGCTACATATGGGTGCCCAAGAGATCTTCTCATTAGACTGAAGTAGATAGCCATATCAGATAGCCACGCTTCCTGCATAGGTAAAACCTTCAAAAAACTCACTGGATTTTGCATCATCTGTCCCAACTTTCATTGCAAATAAGAACCTCAGAGAAAGGAAGGAACTCATGAAAATAGTCTGATAACTAGATAGGCCTAGGTTGTATAGCATATGGTCAGGAGCGTTAAAATCTTATCAAGTGTGGCCATATGGGGTAAAAGTGGGCAAATCAGAAGGCATCACAGGAAGAAGTACATCAACAAAGTCCTGAAGGGATGGTGAGATAATTCCGCTGAGGGAGTCACTTTTCAACAATTTGGGGCTGTGACTGGACAGTCCTACCACACCAGAAATACAAAAATGCTTTGAACACCTTGATTCCACTTGCTCTCACCTGAATTTCCAAACAGAGTCTCTCAAAGGAAGCTCCAGGACCAGAAAACAGAGCATCATGTCCACGTCAGTCACCCGAGGGATATACCTTCTTTCAGGGCATATCTATTCCCTCTACACCAAATAAAGTGGTGTAGAGAAGGTCAGGGTAAGGTTGCTACAGTTGGTGACTGTGGTGACAATGCCAGAAGTCTGGGCCCTCAGAACATTTGGGAACAATTCTAAAGGGACCATTGATAGAGCAATAAATGCTTCTCATCCCTTTCCCACTCTCTTATCCCTTTGCATTGCTTTCTTTGTGTTTGCTGTTTCAGCTGTCTCTACTTTCTCTCTAACTGAGCTTACATAGGACAAGACAAATTAATTTAGAAAGGGAATGGGTGAAAGAGTTACTCTCAGCTCTTCTGAAAAAGTGCGTAAGCTGAAATGAGGGGGCATTGCACAGATGTCAGAACAGAATTCAGGGTGTGTAGGCAAAGTAAGGGTCCGCTACTTCTTTATAAATTGCAGGAATCAGGGTTTTTCTCACCATTTTGACTCTGTTCTTATAATTATAAAGAGTCAGAGGTAACAGGGACTTCAGTAAAGCTTTCACTTAATGAAGATATTCTTTTTACATCCATTCGTCCCTTTGTTCTCATTATATGGAAGGGAAATGGCAATCATTAATTACAAGTCTAGTGTCAGTGAGTAATGGAAGAGGAGTTTGAAAAAACTTCTGAGAAAGGAGTTGCTTCTCAGTCCACATTGACACTTTCTCTAGTAATAAATATGTGTCATTCAAGGTTGTTGATATGGATTCCGTTGTCACTATAAATATTACATCTGTATTTTATAAGAGCCTTGGCTCAAGTATTCAAAGGGCTGTCACCTGGAAGAGAGATTAACCTTGCTCTTCTTGACCCTAGAAGGGAGAACAAGGAAGAATGACTAGAATTTACTAAAACGGTGTCTTGTTGTCAGGAACCACTCACCAACAATATCTCTGCTGCAGTAGGAAGCTTCTTCTGGGGTACGGTGGATTCAACCTCATTGTTTCCCTTCAAGTGACTCTGAGTGTTCCACTTCTCCATACTTAGCTAACAACTATCCTAAACATCTGTCTCCCATCTTGCCTGGAAAATAAAGATATGTGAGAAAGATGACATGATGCTTAGGCAGCTGAAAGGTGCAGGGAATAAAGCACTCTGTCTCAAATAAGGCAAAAGCTGAGTTCAAATTCATTCTAAGACAATTAGTATCTTGGTGACCTCACAAGTCACTTAATCTGTTTCACACAGTATCCTTATCTGCAAAGTGGGTTAATAATCGAGATACCTCCCAAGCTTGTTGCATGAACCACTTCAGATAACTGTAAAAGCCCAGAATATAGTAAATGCTATGTAAATATTAGCTATTGACTCTTTTTATTATGTATGACACTAAAAAACTCTTTCAGTTCATTTTCACAAAAAATTTTCCATGATGAAAAGGGCAAAAAAGTGTATTTCTGTTTAATATATTAATATTAATTCTAAAAGCAGATAAGGACCAAAAACGCTGCATAACCTATAGAGGACATGTACAACATGATGATGAATTAATCAGCACACTTCATAGATGAATATTTTCATACCACAAAAGAAAAGGACAAGAACTATCCCTAAAATTTTTTAAAAGACTGGTAAAATATGACTGTAAAGAAGACAGGTTGTGGGCAGCTTGGACAGAAAAATAAGCAGTACTCTAAATTTGAATTCAATATATATATGTAAATATGTATATATGTATATATTTAACTTGGGGACAAATTCATCTGTGCTTGTGTGAGAATATTATATTGGCTTTACTATAAGGAGAGCAGGATAGCATTTTGATTAGCACACACTGGAGATTTAGGACCACCAAGTTACTATAGCACATTTGAGACTGGAGATCTGGAATGGTTTATGATAACTCAGATCACCTGCATAAGCACATTTCATGAATAAAGAGGATAAAAAGGAAACAATGAGAAATCTCATCATGATTTTGAGACACAGGATTTCCCAAGGACCATTGATTAGAAAGTGGAAATTTATGGATTTGCAGCTGTTTAAAAGAAAGATGAGTCACTGAAAGTCCTCAAAATCTCCTTTAAGTAATTGAACTATGAGAACTAGGGTGATGAAAATCTGCTTTAAGAATCTGGGGTTAGGGCAATGAAAACCTGCTCTGTGGAAGAACTGGGCCTTAGGAATTGGGAGTTGGGAGAAGGCCTCAAAAGTGTGACTCCTGATGGGTCAGAGAGAACATAGATCTCACTCAGGAAGAGCTTCAGTGACAGGTAGAGCAGATCAGTAACTTGGATTTAAGAAAAGCTTAGTTTTTCATCCAAGTTTTTTTGCTTGTGACTATCACCTTTGTCTTGAGGTTCCTTGCAGCAGATTTCTAATTCTGGTGTGGAGGGCTGGGTTTATCTGCCAGGCGTAGAGGTCACCTGGAATGATTTGCTGTGACCTCCATCCTGACTGAGCAACGGAGGTTACATTTTAATTCAGGGGACAACCCCCATATGAGTGATCACTAGGACGGATAGTTTGAACCTGAAAGTTGCTGGGAAGGCAGGCACCAATTGTAGAAACCCAGAACTATACAGGACTCTCCATTCCCCTAGTTGGCAAGTTCTAGGATTCCACTCATTCCATGTCTTCTTTTCAGCCACACACAGATACCTGAAGTCTTAAGACCACTAACCTGAAGAGGTACATCTATGGGCAATGATAATGAGCAGTTGTCGATCCACAACGATAGAAACAAACCTCATGATTATACCCAAATTCTCAGGGTTCTAGGATTACAACCTTAGAGATGAAATGAAATGCCTTTAGTAACCTCTGCAGCTCTTGGCCACTCAGTTGACTTGACTTGTCTCTGTACAAACATCCTCTCACAACATAAGGCAACAAATCAATGTGTGACAGATTCACAACCAGACAATCTCTTTTAAGACTTTATATTACATTTTTGGATGTTAAATATAACTGCTAATTAGGGCTAGGTAAGGGAACTGGGAAAGTCCTCAGCTTAAAAAGATCAAGGGCTCCAACTGGGTTGCATCTGGGGTCATTCTCAGTCGCCCTAATCTATATCCACCCCCTACACTCAGTTGACTCTGAAGGAGAAAAAAAGCAGGTTACTTCTGATAGCCCTCGTTCGCTTAAATAAATTCACTGGCATATCACAGCATCATTTTTCTGATGCCATGGTCTTCTTTGTGCATGAACACCAAACTACAATTATTAACAAAAAAAGAAATCATAGCACTAATATACTAAAGTAAATTAATAAAATCTAAAATGGGCTACAATTAATGTATAAACTTGGACCCTTCTCTCCAAGTAATGCCTTGCAGATTTTCACTGCTTCCACAGTTCATTGGGAAAGAGAAGAAAGATATTTGTAAGAAGCTGGTTGGAAAACACAAGAGAGAGGAAAATCCTTTTGTTTTAAAACTTGAAATTGAGTGAACAAATTCCCCAATGATTAAAATACTTCTACTCCACCATAGCAATCCCTTCCCAACGATTCTGAAACACACCTCGCCAATTTTCAAGTGCCATCCACTGACTGCCTTCATTTCCCTCGCTTTCCTCTCATACACATAAATCATTTTGCATTTATAAACACAAAGCATTTGTGTGTGGATTCTTTCATTTTCTTGTGTGATTCTATATGTTCCTTTGTGTACACACAAGTGTGTCCTTGAAGAGGGTGATTGTTGACACTTTCTATGACCCTAAAAT
This sequence comes from Notamacropus eugenii, assembly GCF_028372415.1. Taxonomy (NCBI): domain Eukaryota; kingdom Metazoa; phylum Chordata; class Mammalia; order Diprotodontia; family Macropodidae; genus Notamacropus; species Notamacropus eugenii. Next base: position 24,264,738 of record NC_092873.1, read on the forward strand.
ATTTTGCTTATAATGTAACAAATTTTTTTTCAGTCTCTATTTATGACAGAGAGCAGTATAATTGATAGTGGTTAGATGATTTGGAAATGGATTGAACTGTCAGGTAGAAACTTAATTATGAATCCTTTCACCTCAATCCAGTGGGAAGAGTCCCAAGAAGAGCACTAAGGACAGTTTTATAATTTTTATCAAAAACTTAAACAAAGGCATAGATCACATTAAAAAAATCAAATTAAAAATATGGGGGAGGGGTAAGGATAGACAATATTCTAGAATAAACAAGATCTCAAACAATCTAGAAAGGCTGTAAATTGGGATGGGGAGTAGTAAAGTAGGACACCTGGATTCTAAAACACTGAACCCTCAGAGACTACCTCAGAACTTGTCCTGTCCTTTATTGTGGACGTAGTAGATATTTGGTTACATTTTCTGTATGCTCTATACCGTGTTCTGAGAGGGTTCCCACACATGGTCTCCAGGATGGTTTCAGGAGAATGAGCAGGGAGGCAGGAGAATGGGAAGATTCAGACACTAAATTAAAGATTAAGGAGAATTTACAAAACCTCATCTTGTGTCCAGGAGGTAACTGAATCCTTTCTTGATACCATAAGAGTCTTCCAGGAGGCTGAGCTTGGAGTGCACTCATAGCCACTGGATGAAATCAGATCTTTATCAGACCTTTATCTTTATCTTTATTATTTCAGTATCTATCACTGAATTTGTTATTCCTCTTGTACAGAGGCCTGGCTTTACTGCCTTTCTCACTTTCTCTCCCTCTCTCCCCTCTCCAAAAACATGCGAAGTCTTGGTCCTTCGACACAAACAGCTTATTCTGGACTTAGGACAATTTCAGGTGGAATTCACTCTAATGTTTCCATAAGCAATTGAAAGATTTCTGTACTTAAGCATTCCATTTGTATTGTAGAGATGTGATTTTTAATCGCTTTAGGGTTGTGGACCTCATGGCAGTACTGATACTCTGGGAGTGGTGCAGTTCTTACTAGATTAGAATGGTAGACCTGGAATCAAGACTTCCCTAATTCCGATATCCAAAGGGCATTGAAACTACAAACACCCTTTGATTTAGCAATACCACTACTTGTTCTGTATCCCAAAGAGATCATAAAAAACAGAAAAGGACCCATATGTACAAAAGGAGTTATACCAGCTCTTTTTGTGGTGGCCAAGAAATGGAAATCGAAGGATCCCCATGAGTTGGGGAAGAACCCAAAAGTCTGTGTATATGAATGCAATGCAATACTGTCATATTATAAGAAATGATTGAAGTAAAATTTCAGAAAAACTTGGGAACCCTTACATGAACAAATGCAAAGTGAAATAACAGACACAGGGGAACATTGTATAGAACAACAGTGACATAATAAGATGATCCTCTATGATTGGCTTCAATTTTCTGGGCAGTTCAGTGATTCAAGACAAGTCAAAAAGACTTCTCTTGGAAAACACTATGCACATCCAAGAAAACGAACTGATGCAGTCTGAATGCATATTGAAACTTGCCATTATCAATTTATTTTTTCATCGTATTTTCCTTTCGTTATTTTTCTTCTTAACAACATGATTAATATAGGATTATGGTTTTGATGATTGCATGTGTACAACCTATATTAAATTGCTTAATATTTTACGGGGGAAGGTGGGAGGAAATTTGGAACTCAAAATTTTATGTAAGGAAAATATTAGGAATTGTCTTTTTTATAATTGAAAATGTATAATTGAATTTTTTATAATGGAAAGATAAAATAATTTAAAAGAAATAAATTGATAAAGAAGAGAATTTAAATGATTTCCTAGTTTCTGTTTTCTGATGGCCCTTATTCAAGCATTCAAGGTGTCTCTCTGTCTCTTTCTCTGTCTCTCTCTCTGTCTCTCTCTCTGTCTCTCTCCTCTCTTTCTTTCTATCTCTCTCTGTATCTCTCCTATCTACCTCCCTCCATCTCTTTGCCTTTTGCATACTCACTCCATTTTACTCAGAAACCAACAGAAATGGTAATTTCGTCATTGAAATTGACAAAAAAGTTTCAGGCAATGAATCCCTGCCCATGCTCAGGAGAGAAGAGGTCCTCCCTCAATCACACACATTTGAAGCAGATTTATTCAGCTTTTGTATGAGATGGCTCAAGAATGGACAGTACCCTCACACCACCTGGATTGTAAGCACTTCTATTTCCCCGATTTAAGACATGGTAAAGCTGAGAGAGGTAAAAAGAAGCTACATTAATTGTCCAGCATCAGAATAAGTGTCAGAATCTGAACCCAGAATTTCCCCCTTTCAATTCCAGGCATCTATTCACTATAGCAGCGTCCTTCACATAATCCAAAAGAACTAAGGCATTGAGCCTGAAGCATGTGCAGACAGAACAAGTTTGCACTAAACTGATGGGATTGTTCCAGGGACAAACAAAACATTGACATTTCTAATCTGCATTGACGTTGGGAAGTGATAAAGAGCAAAGACAGAACAAGTTAAATGCTCTTTCTTGTATACCTCTATCAGGTAAGATAATTTTCAGCATTTTCACTCTCCATTTCCCATTTGCCCAGGAAATTCGTCTCTTGAATATTCGTTCTTAAAAATGTTTCAAAATAATTGATTTCCTCCTGCACCCTCTTTATATCTAGAATCCTTCTCACTGCCCATTTGATGGTAAGGTTCTTAGAAGATACATATGCCATCATCACATACAGAAAGATAAACAGTTTAACCATACTGAGTTCCTGTTTCAGGAATCATGTTTCAGGTTTATTTTTTACACTGCGCGTGAATCTTATGTTTAAAGTGTCAAATTTTCTATTCGAATCTGATGTTTGTTTGTTTTTTTTGAATTAGGAATGCTTGAAACCCTTCTATTTAATTGAATATTTTTTTTAACTTGAAGGATCATGCTGAGTTTGCTGGGTCAGTTATTCTTGATAGTAAAATCAGATCTTTATGCTTCCAGAATATCAGATTCCAAGGCTTCTTCTCCTTGAATATAGTAACTGTTATATGTTGTGAGATCCTCACTGTGGCTCCATGAGATTGAAGTTCTTTCTTTTGGGATGCCTGAACTATTTTCTCTTTGACCTTGGAGCTCTGGAATATAATATTCCTGGGAATTTTCATTTTTCTCTTCCTTTCAGGTAAAGAAACAAAACCAACAGAAAAAAAATATGAAAACACAATGGCTTGCACTTTGTTTGGGAGGAGGTCAATGTCATCGTGGGGCGATATATTGATTAATGCTTCAATTAGAACTTAGTGAATGCAGCTTTTTTAGATTTTTATTTGGCCCTTCGGTTGAGGGGAAAAGTACGGTTTTTCTTGATAATTTCTTGAAATGTTATGTCTAGGCTCTTTTTTATACTGGTTTTCAGGTAAACCAACAATTCTTCAATGGGCTTTTCTTCATATATTTTCCAGGTCAGTTGGTTTTTAAGGCAATATTCTACTTTTTAATATGCGTTTCAGTTCAGGAGTTTGATAACGCTTTTACTAAATTATTAATTACCTTGGACTATATGAAATCTTCAGCGACAACTACATCCTTTGTCGTCATGGCTTGATGAGCCCGCTGCAGGGTTGTTCATTTACCTTTGTTGTTCCTCTTCAGCCAACTCGCTCCTGTGGCTCATAGAAGTTGTAGCATGCACAGTGGTCAAATTCCAATAAAGCAATCTTAACAGATAACCTAAACCAGGTCAAGTGTAACCAACACACCTCAAACCCACTAGTGAGATAGGTGAATATCAGTCTCAAGAATGTGAAAACTGCCCCCAGTGGAATGACTGAATTAGGACAATTTGCTTCAATGTCCAAGAAGATAGATGATGAAGGAGGTGCTGTGTAGTGCTTAAATTTTGGTCAGACATCAACGATTCCAATATGATTTCCTGCTTCTGGGGCCACTGTCAGCAATCCTGGCTTTTATCTTGCCGTTGGACTGCAATGGCTACAGAAAAGAAAGTGAGCCGAAAGATTTTGTGCACCTCTCCCTTACTTAAATCTAATTCACACGTGAATCAAGACATCAGTCCATGAGATCACTGGCCCTCTTTAAAACAAGGAATAAACAATGGTCTTTTCATAATTTCTTTGGTGGCTCTAAATTGTTTTCACTAATGTTATCTAACTTTATTACTTGGTTTTGAACAGCACTTTTTACCTCTTCCAGGAATTCTCCTTGGACTTTGTGTAAAATTCATTTTTTTTTTTTGAGGCTTTCGTTGTATTTGTTTTGACGTCATTGTCTTCCTCTGAGTTTCGGTTATAACATTACTTGGTGACCATAGCAGCCATTTATGGTTACTTTTTTTATTGTTTTGTTTATTTCCCATTCTTTATTGTAATTTGAAATTGAGGTGTTTGAGGTGAACACTGGTACTTCTGGTGCAAGGATTACTGAGCCCTTTTTAGGACTGCTTACCATTTTTGATATTCATTTGATTTGCCCAACTTTCACCTGTGACTCCAAAAGGCTGAACAATGAGAAACAGCCACAATTCAGTGAAATATTTTGACAGATACGCTAAACCACGTTGAAGGCAATCAAGATGGCTCAAATTCATCACTGAAGCAAGGGAATGTCTACCCCAAGCATGTAGATGACAGCGTTTTCTTCCAACAGCTATGAAGGTGGCTGAAGTAAGTGCTGTGAAGCACTTAGAGATTGGTTAGACACCAAAGATGCTATGGTCACCCGTTATATCCAAATCCACTACCAGTCATCCTGACTTTGTCTTACCACTAAATTCTGATTAATCTGGAAGAGAGTTTGAGACCAATGACTCCCACACCACTCTGCCTCACTCACATCCAGTTGATGTGCAACTCAAAACATATCATCCTCATTATTTTTCGATCTTCATCTCAAAGTTCTGTGGTAACAGGCAACTGATAAAATAGCACCTGTGAGCACATATGGGTGCCCCAGGACGTAGGGTCGTCTTCTCTTTGGACTGAAGCAGAGACCCATAGTAGAGACCCATGTTTCATGCCATCTTCTAGGCACGCATAGGGTCTTGCTTCATTTGACTCTAGCTTGCATTCAAAGTCAAGACCTCACAGAAAGTAGGTAGCTCAGGGACAAGGACTAATCACTAGATAGGTCTGGGTTGTGTAACACGTGGTCAAGGCCCTTAAAATGTTATCAAGCATGGCCATGGGGTAAAAATAAGGAAAGCAAGAGGCATCGTAGGAAGAAGGACATGAACAAAATCATAAACACATGTTGAGAAAATTCCCCTGATGGAGTCACTTTTTTACAATTATGGGCCCTGACTGGACAGTCCTTCTACACCAGAAACCGCAAGAACATTTTAAAACACTTTATGCCACTTGCTCTCACCTGAATTTCCAAACACAAGTTCTCAAAGGCAGATCCAGGTCCACAAAATAGAGTATCATGTCCAGGTCAGTCACCCGAAGGATATGCCTTCTTTTCAGGGCACATCAGTTCCCTCTCCACTGAATGAAGTGAGGTAGAAGGGAAGGGAAGGGTTGCATTGCTACCCTTGTAGATTGTGGTAACAATGACGGATGGCTGGGTTCTCTAGATTTGTGAAAACAATTTTAAGGGAATCATTGATAGAACAATAATTGCTTGTCATCCTTTCCCCATTCCCTTATCCCTTTATATTGCTTTGTTTATGTTTGCTGTTTTGACTGCCCTTTCATTTTCTCTAACTCTACCTATATAGGACAAGACAATCTAATTTAGAAAGGGAATGGGTGAAAGAGTTCCTCTCAGCTCTACTGAAAAAGCGCAGAAGCGGAAATGAGGGGGCATTGCACAGGTATCAGAACAGATTTCAGGGGGTGTAGACAAAACAAATATCTGCTTTTCTCTTCTTCACAAACTGCAAGAATCAGGATTTTTCTCTAACCATTTTGACTCTGTTCTTAGAATTATAATGTCTTGGATTTAGCAGAGAAATCAGTAAAGCTGCCACAGAATGAAGAAATCCCTTTATACGTCCTCCAAATCCTCCAACCATCTCTTTTTCCTCTCTCATTTCATGGAAGAGGGGATGCTAATCATTAATTACAAGGCTAGCTTCCCTGAGTCATAGAAGAGGAGTTGGAAAAACCTCAGGTAATATAGATGCTTCTCAGTCCACTTTGACCCTTTGTCTAGTAGTAAATGTGTGTCATTCAAGGTTATTGATAGGGATTCCATTGTCACTGTAAAGCGTACTTCTGTGTTGTGCAAAAGCTTATGCTCCAGTATTTAAAGGGTTGTCACTTGGAAGAGGGATTAATCTTGCTCTTCTTGACCCTAGAAGGTAAAACAAAGAAGAATGACTAGAATTTACTAAAACTGTGACTTGTTGTCAGGAAACACTTGCCAACAATGTCTCTGTTGCAGTGGGAAGCTTGCTCTGGAACATGGTGGATTCCCCCTCATCACTTACTTTCAAGTGACTCTCAGTTTTCAACCTGCTGGAAATATGTCCAAAGGAATTAAGTGAATTCTACTAGGTCCTTTCAAGGCCTTTTATAAAAATACGGCTCCAGTTTTCTGAAATTGAGACATGAAATGATTTTCATTTTTACCGTTTACTGAGATTGTATTATTTCTAAAACAGGATATCGTCTATGTAGTCACACAAAAGAACTTTTAGGAGCAGCATTCTTTCCACACCTCTTTCTACTTGAACTATCATGTGAATACTTTTCTTTCCCAGTTGCCTTCTCGAACATTTTAATTAAGTTAGATTGAACTTGATTTTCTTCTGTTCATTTATTATTTCCTGATTCTCAGTCTTCATGGGTTTGGTGGTTGTCTCATTGTGTTTAGTGAACATCTGGAAAAGGAAGCAATGATCTCAAAGAGCCAGCTTGAAGTTTTCATAGTCATTGCAGACTCACTGTGTTTCTGTTAGGGAAAATTAATAGACTGACTTGAAGTCTCAGAAAGGTCAAGGATGCAGGACTCCATCTCTCCCAACCTGAACCTGAACAAGAATCCTGTGCAGAATCACACATAACAGGAAGTGAGGCAGACTATCCAAATATTCCCAATAAGGGAGACCTCCTGTGGTAATCCAGTTCAGTATGAATGGTGCCAGTTTTGAGGAGGTTCCACTCTTCTCTCCACATCTCTCACTAGGCTGCTCCTACTGTTCTGCCTTCCACTTCTAGGTCCAAATACTACAAACATAATATCTGTCTTCCTAAAAACCCTTCATATACTGGAAGACAGATATCCTGCCATTCCTTACTCATCATTTCTACAAAGATATCATAGACTCAGTAGAAATTATTACTCTGTGTTTGGCAAAGCATTGTCTTAAACATTTTTCTCCCATCTTGCCTATGGAAAAGAAAGATGAGTGAGAAAGATGAAATGATGCTGAGGTAGTTGAGTGGTGCGAGGAATAAAACACTCTGTCTCAAATAAGGCAAGAGCTGAGTTCAAAACCATACTCAGACACAGTAACTTGGTGACTTCACAAACCTACGTTCCTCAATTTCCACATCTATAAAGTGGAATAGTTATAGAACCTATCACCCAACTTTGTTTCAAGGATCAATTAAGATGATGATAAAAGCCCAGAATATAGTAAATGTTAAGGAAATGTTAGCTATTCTCTCTTTTTTTATCTAGGAAACTGAAAAACTCTTTAAGTTTCTTTTCAAACAGAAAATTTCAATGATGAAAGTGGCAAAAAAGTGCATTTCTGATTAAAGACACATTTATATTAACTCTAAAAACAGATAAACACCAAGAACATTGCCTAAGGCATAGAAGGCATGTAATACATGATGATGGATTACTCAGCACTCTTTGTAGATGAACCTTTTGATACCACAAAGGAAAAGAAAAAGAACTATCTCTAAACTGTTTTTAAAAAATTGTTATCATATGAGTGTGAAGACTCAGCTTTATGACAGGATGTGGGAAGTTTAGGACAGAAAAATGAGCAGTAATCTAAATTTGTATTATATACATACATATACATATAAGTTTGTCTTAATATACATAAACTTGGGGGGAAATTCACCTTGAACTGTGAGAATATTATATTCGCTTTCTTGCAAAGAAGGAAAGATAATATTTTAATTATCACACACTGGACAATTAGGTATGTAACCCTATTTTTAAGGACCTCCAAGTTACTATGGCCCATTGGAGACTGCAGATCTGGGAAAAATTATCGTAATTCAGGGCATCTGCACAGACATATTTCAAGATTGAAGAGGACAAAACTGAAAACAATGAGAAATCTCTTCATGATTTTGAGACGCAGGATTTCCCAAAGACTATAGATTACACAGTGGAAATGTATGGAGTTGCAGCTGTTTAAAAGAAGATGAGTCAGTGAAAGTCCCAAGAGTCTCCTTTAAGTAATTGAAGTATGAGAACTCAGGAGAAGAAAACCTAGGAGGAAAATCAGGGATTAGGGCAGTGAAACCCTACTCTGTGGGAGATCTGGGCCTTAGGAACTAGGAATTAGAAGAAGGCTTCAACTGAGTGATTCCTGATGGGTGGAAGGGAAGATAGATTTCACTGAGGGAGAGCTTCAGTGAGAGCTAGTTCAGGTCAGTCACCTAGAATAAAGAGAAGTTTATCATCAAACCCCGTTGCTCTCAGCTGCCACCTCTGTGTTGAGGAGGGAAAGCAGAAGGGTCTTGGGAGCAGATTTCTAATTCTAGTGAAGAAAGTTGGGTGTGTCTACCTGGCTCAGAGGTCACCTATACTGTATAGCTTTGTTTTCCATTCAGGTTGAGCAACAGAGTTTACGTTTTAAGGAGGGAGAAATATCACATATGAGTGATCACTAGGAGGGCCAGTTTAAACCTGAAAGTTACTGGGAAAGCTGATACCATCTGTAAAAACCCAGAAATTTACAGGACACTCCATTCCCCTGCCATGACAACTTCTAAGACTCCACCCCTTCAGTGCCACATTTCCAGTCACACACAGATACTTGAAGTCCTGGGACAAACAACCTGAAGAGGTACAACTGTGGACAATGATAATGAGCAGATGTAGATTCCCCAGCAATAGAACAGAACCACATGGCTATATCCAAACTCGGAGGGTTTGAGGGTTACACCTTTTGAGATGAAATGAAATGCCTTTAATTATCCCTGCCACTCTTGAGCTCCTATTTGACTTGATTTGCCTCTGTACGACCATCCATTCAAAATATAATGCAACAATACAAGTTGTGACCTATTCACAGACATTCACTTTTAAGTCTGTATATCATACTTTTGTGTACTAAGTATAACTACGAATAAGGGCTAGGTAAGGGAACGGGGAAAGACTTTAGCTTAAAAGGCCCAAGGTCTCCCACTGCATCTGGTGAGATATCCAGTCACCCTGATTTATATCTGGCCCCTAGACTCAGCTAACTATGGAAGAGAAAATGGGACTGGTGACTTCTCATCACCCTCCTTCACTTAAATACAATTCACTGGCATGTTGGCATCACCTCTCTGATGCCATGGTTTTCTTTGAGAATGAACAGCAAACTACAGTTACTAACAAAAATGGAATCATAGCACTAATACACTAATGTAAATGCATAAAATCTAAAATAGGCTACAATTAATATATAAACCTGGGCCACTCTCTCCCACTAATGCCTTGCAGGTTTTCACTGCTTCCATTGTTTCCATGGGAAAGAAAAGAAAGATATTCGTAAGAGCCTGGCTGGGAAACATAAGAGGGAAGAAAATCCTTTTGTTTTAGTTACCTTGGAACTAAATGAACAAATTTCTCAATGTTTAACATACTTCTACTTCACCATAGCAATCCCTTGCCAATGATTATGAACCATTTTTTCTCATGTCTCAAATGCCATCCTCTGACTGCCGTCATTTCCATCTCGTTCCTCTAATACACGTACGTATTTGTGAATATACATACATAAAGCATTCGTGTGTATCTCTATACACAGGCATATTCTTTCATTTTCCTGTGTGTTTCTACATGTTTCTGTGTGTACCCACCTGTGTGTCCTTGAAGAGGATGATTGTTAATGTTTTCTATGATGCTAAATGATGTTTCTTATATTCAAACAAGTTATTTTTTAAAGTCTCCCTTCATGATGGAGAGCAGTATTGTTGATAGTAGTTAGATGATTTGAAAACTGATTGAATTGTCAGGTAAAACTTAATTGTGAATCCTTTCACATCAACCTGGTGGGAATATTCCCAAGTAGGGCACTAAGAACATCTTTATAATTTTTATCAAAAACTTAAACAAAGGCTTAGATCACATTAAAAAATGAAATTACAGAGATGGGGAAGTGGTAAGGATAGACAATATTCTAGAATAAACAAGATCTCAAACAATCTAGAAAGGCTGCAAATTGGGATGGGGAGGAGTAGAGTAGGAGACCTGGATTCTAAAACACTGAACTCTAAGAGATTAACTCAGAAACTTGTTCTGTCCTTCAGTATCGGCATAGTAGATATTTTGTGACCTATTCTGTCTTCTCCACACGGGTTTCTGAGACGGTTACCACAAATGGTCTGCAGGCTTGGTTTGGGAGAATTGAGCAGGAAGGCAGGAGAATGTGGAGATTCAGATAGTGAAATAAAGGTTAAGAAGAACTTATAAAACCTCACTTTGTGTCCAGGAGATAATTGACTCCTTTGTTCAAACCTTAACAGCCTTCAAGGAGTCTGAGTTTGGAGTGAATTCATAGCCACTCTGGGCCCTTTGTTCCATGTTAGCACTTCTGTTTTCTCAGACAGTCTAGAACGCCAAATAGAGTCTGGAGAGAGGTAGATTAGTGAGGAAAATAAACATTTTGGGGGGGACCCTTCTTTTTAGGGACCAAGCCACCTTGAAAAAGAAAAAAGACAGAATTTCCCCTCAGAGGTTTTGCTGAAATTGCACAGTGTGCAATCCCTGACTATATCTCAGTGAACTGAAGGGTCAAAGGTCTGATATTACTACAGGATTTCACATGTCTACATGTGAAATCCGATCCATGTCTACAAATCAATCCCCACTTTCACATACGTGATAAATGATCATCTAACCAGGGCAGAAGAAACTCTTATTCAACGTTTTCAGTTCTTCCTTAACCTACTCTAGAATGTTCCATCTCCAGTCTTCGTTTTATCATAGATTTCCCCATTGATTGAAATGTGTTTCCATACCCAATTGTGTGTCTTTCTGTGTGCGTTTGCATTCTGTTCCACTTTGGTGAGTTCAGATGAGCGCGAGCTTCAAGAATCTACCCTTCCCCACAACCACCTAAACCTTCTTTTTCTAAATATCTATTGTGACACAGTGATTTTTTGAGAAAATCATCAATATATTTGCTTTCCCTTCTCCCGCCACCACGTGTTTGCCTTTTCCCTTCTCTTTCCATTCTTTCCTTGAGATCACCAAGAAAAAACAGACCTTCTTCCAGACTTTTTTCTTCTTGCACTCCCTCCGAGTCCACTGACGATATTCAAGTTCAGAAGATACACTTGTGCCATCTGTGCATCACAGAATGTAAGCAGCTCACCTTTGTTTGGTTTTTGAATATTGTTCATTTCTCTTTATCATTGCATGTTTCTCTTGTTTCCTGACTATAAACTTCAGTGTTTCTACATAGCCCTGATCTTTTCATCAGGATACCGTGGGCTTTATTTCTTTAAAAGTTTCCTTTCCACTGCAGAATTATATTCATTTGTGCATTGAAAGATAGTTGTGCTTATAAGCCTTTACAATGCGCTTTCTCTCATATCTTATAACAAGTTCTCCGCTCTTAAATAACGTGTTATCCTGATTGTGACTCCTCACTACTTGAACTCTTTCTTGGTTTTCTTTTTTGCATAGTGATCTCCTCCACTCCCTTTGACTGGGAAATTTTGGAATTTGGCCATGATGTTCCCGGAATTTTTCATGTGGAGGTTTCTCTCTTGAGGGGACCAGCACCTTTTTTCTATTTCCACTTTTTGTTCTAAGTTGTGTTTCTACAGAATTCAGGAAATTCCTTTTAGGAATTCTTTTTCTACTTTTTAATGCACATTTTATATTATTTGTTAAGTATTTCCCAACTGCATGTAAAAATATTTTCAGCATGGGCCCTAGGAGTGACGGACAGTACTGCTGTGAAACTTTCACCTTTGCCTACTGACAGAGGATGCCAATGTGCTTATTCCTAGTATCTCCTCCCAAGTCTCTGGTTTAGTCTGAGTGGTCACCATGTCTCCTTAATTTTTATTATTTCTCAGTCTGGAGAAATACCTTGATTTTGTGGTGCTCACCTGCCCCTAACAGACATCATTTGTCAATGACGATGAAATAGAAGACAAAAGAGTAAAACAAGACAACCTAGTACTTGATGTTGGTCTATTTCTGTGCTGGTAAATTACCTGGTTCTAAATGAAATGACTACTTGGTTCTGCAAGCTCCACCCCTCTGCTCGCCCACATTTGAATATCACTCACTTACAGTACGCACAATTTCATTTTCCTTGTATTCTTAACAAAAAGAGAGGGGAAGAAAATGATGCTGCCCTCTATGTCCTACACCCACTGTTGCTTATTGAAGATTAGCACAGAAAAGAAACAAAGTAACAATTACATTTTCTTCCTTCCTTCCAGAGGTGGGTGACTAAGAGTGTGGATTAATGTGTATACTGTTGGACTTGCTTAATATGATGGACAGCTGTGCTGAAGTATTTTTCTCCTTCAGGTATTGATTTTCAAAAGATGAACTCTGTGTCGCCACCAAAATGGTGGCATAGAAGCACGTTCCTGCCCAAACTCTCCCCCAACAGCTCTTAAAATAACTGCTAAAATGACTCTAAACAAATTCTAGAGCAGTACAAATCATATAATGAGGGAGTAAAACAGGCTTCCAACAGCCTGGAAAGGCTACAGAAAGGGTCAATTTCACTGGGCTTGAGCAGAGTGCAGGCCCTGTGGGCCATGTTGGCACTTCAGCAGGAGTCAGGGTACTTAATCACGGGCAGCTGCTGTGGTCTCCAGATATCTCAGCCCACAAATGAAAAAGACAGCTTCAAATGTCAGTGAGAAAGCCCTTCCTCAGAGTGAGAGAAGTGTGGTTCCAGCCCTAGTACTGACCCTCGCCTTAGCTGCAGGGTGATGGCAGTCACTACCTCAAGAGCAGAGATCTCAGTGTACAGAAGGAATGAGAATCGAACAGCTGATCAGGGTTTCTCCCCTGAGTGGTGATCCTAGAGTGAACAAGAGTGGTGGTGTAAGGGTACTGCTGGTGGCTGTGGACAGGGAATTGTACTCACAATTCTGGGGCAAATAAGAGTGCCAGCGGTTATGCACAGAGAAGAGTGCATGACAGGAGAAGAGTAATCACCTCTCCTTTGACTGTGCCACCTTGGAATAACTGATAACGTACAGGTCCCTGGAGATATCTCAGAGAACAGCTGCACAAAATCTCTGAAGCCTGGGGTTCTATGTGCTCCACTTGACAAAGGATTCCAAATTCAACTAATTGGCTGGGGAAATGACCCAAAGGGGCTAAAAATAAGACCACAGTAGGTTACTTTCGTGCTGAAAACGTATTTTCTTCCATCCTTTTGGATGACGAAGATGAAAGCATACAATCAGAGGAAAACCAAGCATACAACTGGAGCAGGACAGCGACATCAAGGCTATGACATCCAAAATCCCCAAAAAAATGTGAAATGGTTTTAGGTCATGAAAGAGCTCAGAAAGGATTTTGAAAATTAAGTAAGGGAGGTGGAGGAAAAATTGGGAATAGAAATGAGAGTGATGAAAGCAAATCATGAAAAATGAGTTAATACCTTGCTAAAGGAGATCCCCCAAAAATGTTGAAGAAAATAACATTATTAAAAATAGACTAACCCAAATGGCAAGAGAGGTCAAAAACGCCAATTAGTAGAAGAATGCCTTAAAAAGTAGAATAGGCTAAATGGAAAAGGAGGTCAAAAAATCTCACTGAAGAAAATCGTTCTTTAAAAATTAGAATGGAGCAGATGAAAGCTAATGACTTTATGAGAGAGAAAGAGAAATTATAAAACAAAACTAAAAGAATGAAAAAGTAGAAGACAATGTGAAATATTCCACTGGAAAAAGAAATGACCTTGAAGATTGATCAGGGGGATACAATCTAAAAACCTTTCATCTACCTGAAATACATGATCAAAAAAAGAACCTAGACATCATCTTTTCAATAAATTATAAAGGAAAATTTCCCTGATATTCTAGAACCAGAGGGCAAAATAGAAATGGAAAGAATTAACTGAACACGCCTGAAAATACTCCAAAAGGAAAACTCCTACAAATTTTGTAGCCAAGTTCCAGACTTCTCACATCAAGGAGAAAACATTACAAGCAACCAGAAAGAAACAATTCAAGTGTTGTGGAAATACAGTCAGAATAATACAGGTTTTAGCAGCTTCTCCTCTAGGAGATGCAATATGATATTCCAGAGGAAAAAGGAATTAGGAATGAAATCAAGAATCACCTACCCAGCAAAATTCAGTATAATACTTCAGGGGAAAAAATAAAATTTCAATGTAATAGAGGACTTACAAGCATTCTTGTTGAAAAGGTCAGAACTCAATAGAAACTTTGACTTTCAGTTACAAGAATCAAGAGAAAGATTAAAAGGTCAACAGGAAAAAGCATTAAGGAACTCATTAAAGGTGAACTGTTTGCATTCCTACATGAAAAGATGATATTTGTAACACATGCGCCCTTGTTCAGTATTAGGATACTTAAATGGAACATCAATATAAAATATATATATATATATATACATATATACATGATATGCATATATATACACACATATATGTACACACATACATATATAAACATATACATGTATAGATAGATAGATTGTATGGTCATGTATTTATGTTTAAATTATGTATATGTATATATGCAGGTGAACAAGTGAGTGTATGTGTGTATGTACACGTGTATATGTGTGTTATATGTATATTTATATTTATATATATACATACACACACAAAAAGGGCACAGGATGTGTGGACTGTGAAGGGAGAATACATCAAAAGTGAAATTTACTGTTTATTGGAATGTAACAGGAGTAAGAGAAAAGGAGAGGTAGAATGTAGAAAAGCATCTCACATCTCAGATAAAAGAGACAAAAAAACCTTTTACAATGTGGGGGAAGAGAGAGGAGATGAACGGGAATAAGTGAGCCTTACTCTCATGGGAATTGCCTTAAGGAAGGAATAACACATAGCCAGTTGGGTTTGGAAATCTATTTTACCCTTCAGAAAGGCAGGGAGGTAATGGGATACGAGAAGAAAGATAAGAGAAGGGACATAAAATTGGGCAAAGGGATAATAAGAAGCAAACACTATTGTGTGGGGACAGGGTAAGGGAGAGAATGGAATAAATGGAGGGAAGGAAAGGACAGAGGAAAACGTCGTTAGCCTTTCATAACATAACTATAATGGAAGTGTTTTGCAGGGCTACACATGTATGACCTATATTGAGTGGCTTGCTTGCAGATGACGGTGGGTGGAGAAAGAGGAAGGGAGAGAAAATTGACCTGAAAGCTTTAAAAATGAATGTAAAAATTTTTTGCACACAACTGGGAAATAAGACATAAAGGCAATGGGGTATGGAAATCCATTTTACCCTACAGCAAAATAAAAGGAGGGGGATTTAAGAAGAGGGCAGTAATAAAAAGGGAGGACAGACAGGAGGAAGTGGTGGATGAGGTGCATGCTGTCTAGTGGTGGGAGACAGGGAGAGATGGGAAGAAAAGTTGGAATTCAAATTCTTGTGGAAATGACTGTTGAAAATTGAAAAAAATAAATAAGTTATGTATATTTTTTAAAAGGTGCACTGTGGATGGGGGACATGATATTGAACATTAAAAATATGTTAAAAAAAGAAAAGTGTTCATAAGTTTTAAAAACTATGAACAAACTTATAAATTTATTATTGAATTAATAAGTAAATGAATAAATAAAGGTATTTGTCGCCATATAAATGAAAAGAGTCTCTTGCAATGAATTAAGTGGTTCAGCCCACCCTTAAGCCTGTCCACGTGGATCAGGCCCGGATAGATTCCTCTACAGTCTGAAGGAAAAGAAGACAGAAATGAAGGACGGATTGGAGCCTCGTTAGGAAAAAGATGAGAGGCAAGTGTCATCCTAGTCATCTGCAAGAGGCTCGTTTCAATGCTGCACTAAAACACCATGACAGGAGAAAACATTAAGCACCTATAAGGTGTTAACGACGTTAGAAATGCTACCTCATTTGATCCTCGGAAGAACTCTGTGAGGTAGGTGTTCCCATTAAACCCATTTTGCAGTTGAAGGACCTGAGGCAGGCAGATGGTAAGAGCCTTGTCCAAAGTCCCAAACACAATAAGTGTCTCGGGCTAGATTTGAAATCATTTCTTACTCTAGCCCAGCGCTTTCTGCATTTTGACGCCAGCTCGTGACCGCCGAGAGAGAGAGGGCATGGGTAAGAGGAGGGTCTCACTCCTGAAAAGAGGGAGGGCAGTAAATCTCTGGAAAAGTCCCTGATGAACTTCCTTTTCTTCATGTTCCCCAGGGGTTCTCAGAGGAGCTTCGTGGAGATGGAACCAACCACTGCAGCTGTGTTTCCCTCAACTGGGCAGAGGAAAAATGTTTATGACAACGCAAACATTGTAAATAGTAGTTTAGTTTTTGGGCGACCAGTGGAATATTATTTGTTACTGGGCGCAGATCCTCTCTCTCGTCCTGGTCCTGGTCAGGCTCGTGGGAAACAGCATGGTCCTATGGCTCCTGAACTTCCGGACCCAGAGGAATCCCTTCTCCATCTACATCCTCAACTTGACCTGGGCCGACCTCCTCTTCCTTTCTTGCTACTTTCTGATCTTGATAGAAGAACTGGTTAGCTTTCTGTATTATTCTTTCATGCACGATGTATTAATGGACTTCGCAAATGCGATCTGCACTGTGGGCCTGAGCCTGCTCGCTGTTACCAGCATAGAGCGCTGTCTAGCTGTGCTCTTCCCAAGCTGGTACCTACAGGACCGCCCAAAGAACACGTCTTCAGCTGTGTGCGCTGCCCTCTGGGCTTTGACGGGACAGTTCTGGGGAGCAGATATTTTCCTTTGTATTTGTGTTGTGAATTGGGATTTCTGTTATGCATTGCCGAGATTACCAGTTGTGTGGTTAGTCCACTTCACCCCAGTGATGTGCGGGTCCAGCCTAACTCTGCTGCTGAGGGTCCAGTGATGCTCCCAGCGCCAGAAGCCCCCCAGGCTCTACCTACTCGTCCTGCTCATGGTTCTCGTATGCCTGCTCTGTGGCCTGCCCAGGGCAATCCAAGAGGCAATATTGAAATTTCCCCTATATCCTTTAAATCTCTCAGATTACCTTTCATTGACTTACGTGTGTTACTGTCTCCTTAGGTTCCTGGCCTTCCTGAAAAGCAATGCATTTCCCTTCATTTACTTCTTCTTGGGCAGACAAAGGCAAGGAAGAGGGAGGGAGATGCTCAGGCTGGTCCTTCAGAGGGCGCTCGCTGATGAGCAGGAATTGGAGGCTGAGAAAAAGGTCTCCCACCTCACCAACACCCTGGAGACGTCATTCTAATGCTAAGAAGATGATACTGGCTCAGAGGGGGGTATGAAATGAGCTCTCTCACCCAACTGCAGCCCTTCTCCCACCTCCCTGGGTAGGGAGCCAGAATTATCCCTTGTCTTCTGTTTGTGCCTAGCTTTTTAACTCTGCTCAGTGAATGAGTTTTTATTGGGTGTCTAATCTATGCCAAGCACTATTCTAAGAGCTTTGCATATCTCATTGAATTCCCACAATATTCTTGGCAAGTACTTGCTGCAGTGGTTCCCTTTTTACAGGAGATGAAACTGAGGCAGGCAAAGATTCCCTGACTGACCCTGGGTCCCAAAGTTAATAAGTGACTCAGACTGGATTTGAGCTCAGGTATTCCTGACTTCAGGCTCAATGCCCTGTGCACTCTGGAGTTCCCAGATGGCTGGAGCCTTCAGGATTTAGTTCACTTGGTTAGGTCAAGGGCTTCACTGGGCATCAGCATAGAGAAGGGCCATACCAAGAGATGGTGAATGTCCCTGTTCTGGAAAGTGGAGGAAAGATACCATCTAAGGCATACTGTCACCCTGACCTTTGTCAACATCTTCGTCAGTCTCTACAAATGAAATCGCAGAGTCAGGAACCAACTCCTCAGGATTCTACATGCCATGATCCACCACCTTGTCTGATTCTCTCAGGCTTAATCCACATGGTTTCCTCAGGCTTCCTCCCCCTCCTTCAACCAGGAACAGTCAAGACTTCAGCTCAGCAACATTCCTCCCTCCATTTCTCAGTTCTACTCCATTCCTTTCCCTCCTGCCGTTGGCATCATAGAACTGACCTAAGAATTTCTGTTCATCTATAGGTCAAGTCTGGGGCTCAACTTTCTCTCTTGTTTTCATTCTGTTTCTCCAGATCTCAGTTTCTCTGAATTTCTGTGTTTCTCTTTCTCTGTGACTCTTTCTATTTCAATCTCCCTTTCACACTGCAGGACCTAGTTCTTGATGAGGTCTCTGTGTGGGAAATTGTATTTTAAATTTATTCTATGACGGGGTACAACCTATTGAGGGTGAGGCAGGGAGGGGACACATCATGTAACAACCACATACATATCACAGAAAACACACATACAGCTATAACAAGATGTGCATACTCAGCACACACACACACAAACATAAATACATGTGCACACTCACACATGTACACACACAGACACCACTGATTCACAATCTGCTCTGGAATATACCAACTCTGACTGATTAGCTATCCTCCTTTTGAATCCTTCAGTAACAAACTCCTCTCTCTCCTGAGGTTTTTTAGGTCCCAACTTTTACCTAGTTCAGTCACAGAATGGTAACAGGACATCCTTCACTCCACTTCTCATTTCTTATGCAATCAGAGTGTTTATGAGCATTAAATTGTCACCAAGGCAGGGAAGGTCATGGGGTGCCCGTGGCACCTAACTTTCCTTAGTAATGCCATCTTAATCACTAATGCTGATTGGCTCTTCTCTCATCTGCTCCCATAGTTGTTGATATGATTGACATATTTCTAGCCATAACCAAGCCACCAATACTGAAAACTCAAAGAATATGAGACTTTTCCTATAACTTGGAAACAAGGAAGGGAATATGTGTTCATATAGCATTCACAATATGCCAGGCACTATCCCAAGGAACTTAGAGATAGGATAACATTAAATGATCACAACAACCTTATTAGGTCAGGGCTATTATTGGTCACATTTTATAACTGAAGAATCTCAGGCAAGTAGAGATTAAGGGTCCTTCCCAGGATCGGAGAGTTATTAATGGTTTTATATCAGTTTTGAAGTCTGTCTGACTGCAGTCATAGCAGTCTGCAAATTTCAGCTAGCACCTAACACTTCACACTTGTGGTCATTATTATAGGTATTTCCTTCACCAAAGGTTCCTCACTAGTCCACTGACTAAGGGGACATTTTAATCATTGAATCACAGATAATGTTCAGGAAGCTATTTGATTCAGCACTGTTCAGAGGCAGAAGTCTTTTTTTTTCTTAATTTAATTGTTTTTTTTAATGTTCTACAATCACTACCATAAAATTAAGATTTTTAACCCCCCCACACTACTCCCCACTACCTCCTTCCCTCCCCAAGATGGCACACAATTCTGTGTAGGTTCTACATATACTTTCCTATCGAATACGTTTTCAATATAGTCAAGCTATGTAGACGAACTAAAATAAATGGAAGAAGTCATATAACAAATCAAAACATAATACACACAAACACGATCTTCTACATTCTGCGAAAAAATTCCATAGTTCTTTCTCTGAGTGTGGAAGGCATTTTGCCTTAGAAAACCAGTGGAATTTTTTTTTAAGTTCTTGCGTTATTACGAAGTTCCAAGTCTACCAGAAAAACTCGCGCATTCTGTGGTCCTTGCTGTACACAGAGTTCTCATGGTTCGGCTTCTTTCGCTCAGCATCAGATCGTATAAGTCCTTCAGCAGAGGCAGAAGTCTTGTTCCTTCATTTAGACCAGACTCACAGGCTTGTGCTGATAATATATGTAAAATACTTAGTACAGTGCTTAGCACATAGCCGATCTTAGATGAATTTTTCTTCTTCATCCTACCTCCAACGTCCAGGAAAATTAAGAAATCATGACGTTCTTCTGGGACATGTGAGGGTACCTATCACTGAATTTGTGATGTTATTCATCATGTACAGAGGCCTGGCTTTACTGTCTTTCTCACTTTCTCTCCTTCTCACCCCCTCTCCAAGAACATGACACGTCCTTGTCCTCCAGTCCTCCAAAAAGCTTCTTCTGGAATTAGGACAATTTCAGGTGGAATTCACTCTAGTGTTTCCATAAGTAATTGAAAGATTTCTGTACTTAAGCATTCCATTTGTACTGTAGAGATGTGATTTTTAATCACTATAGGGTTGTGGACCTCATGGCAGTACTGATACTCTGGGAGTGGTGCAGTTCTTACTAGATTACAATGGTAGACCTGGAATTAAGACTTCCCTAATTCCAATACCCAAAGGGCATTGAAACTATAAACATCCTTTCATTTAGCAATACCACTACTTGTTCTGTATCCCAAAGAGATCATAAAAAACAGAAAAAGACCCATATGTACAAAAGTAGTTATACTAGCTCTTTTTTGTGATGGCCAAGAAATGGAAATCGAAGGATCCCCATGAGTTGGGAAAGAACTCAAAATCCTGTGTATATGAATGCAATGCAATACTGTCATATTATAAGACATGATTGAAGTAAAATTTCAGAAAAACCCGGGGACCCTTACATGAACAAATGCAAAGTGAAATAGCAGAAACAGGGGAACATTGTATAGAATAATAGCAACATATTAAGATGATTCTGTATGATTGGCTTCAATTTTCTGGGCAGTTCAGTTATTCAAGACAAGTCAAAAAGACTTCCCTTGGAAAACACTATGCATATCCAATAAAACGAATTGATGCAGTCTGAATGCATATTGAAACTTACCATTGTCAATTTATTTTTTCATCCTATTTTCCTTTCATTCTTTTTCTTCTTTACAACATGACTAATATAGAGTTATGGTTTTCATGACTGCATATGAGCAACCTATATTAAATTGTTTAGTATTTTAGGGGAGGTAGTGGGAGGAAATTTGGAACTCAAAATTTGATGTAAGGAAAATATTAAAATTGTCTTTTTATAATTGAAAATTTATAATTGAAATTTTTATAATTGAAAGATCAAATAATTTAAAAGAAATAAAT
Organism: Notamacropus eugenii; assembly: GCF_028372415.1. NCBI lineage: Eukaryota > Metazoa > Chordata > Mammalia > Diprotodontia > Macropodidae > Notamacropus > Notamacropus eugenii. The sequence continues at coordinate 24,285,994 of NC_092873.1, forward strand.
TGATAAAGGAGAGAATTTAAATGATTCCCTAGTTGCTATTTTCTGATGGCCTTTCAAGCTTTCAAGGTGTCTCTCTGTCTTTCTCTGTCTCTCTCTCTCTCTCTGTCTCTCTCTATCTCTCTCCTCTCTTTCCTTCTATCTTTTTCTATATCTCTCCTAACTTCCTCCCTCCATACCTCTGCGTTTTACATACACACTCCATTTTACTCAGAAACCAACAAAAACGGTCATTTCATTATTGAAATTGACAAAAAGTTTCAGGAAATGAATCCCTGCCCATGCTCAGGAGAGAAGAGGTAAAGGTCGGCCCTCAATCCCATCCATCTAAAAGCAGCTTTATTCAGCTTTTACATGAGTTGACTCAAGAATGGACAGTACCATCACACCACCTAGATTGCAAGTAATTCTCTTTCCCCCATTCGAGACATGGTGAAGCTCAGAGAGGTGGAAAGAAACTACGTCAATTGTCCAGCATGATAGTAAGTGTCAGAATTTGAACCCAGATTTTCCCCTTCAATTCCAGGCATCTATGCACTACACCAGGGTCCTTCACATAATCCAAAAGAACTAAGGCATTGAGCCTGAAGCATGTGCAGACAGAACAAATTTGCACTAAATTGATGGGATTGTTCCAGGGAGAAACAAAACACTGAGATTTATAATCTGCATTGGTGTTGGGAAGTGATAAAGAACAAAGACAGTACAAGGTAAATGGTCTTTCTTACATGCTTCTATCATGTAAGATAATTTTCGGGATTCTCGCTCTCCATTTCCCATTTTCTCAGGAAATTCATCTCTTGAATATCCATTTTAAAAAATATTTCAAAATAATTTATTTCTTCCTACACCCTCTTTACATCTAGAATCCTTCTCACTGCCCATTTAAGGGTAACGTTCTTAGAAGACAGATGTGTCATCTTCACATACAGAAAGATCAACAGTTTAACCATACTGAGTGTCTATAGTGTCCTGTTTCAGGTTTATTTTTTACACTGTACTTGAATCTTATATTTAAGGAGTCAAATTTTCTATTCAGCTCTGATCTTTTTTTTTTTAAATTAGGAATGCTTGAAACTCTTCTATTTAATTAAAATTTTTTTTCACTTGAAGGATCACACTGAGTTTCCTGGGTCAATTATTCTTTTTTAAAAAATTTTATTTTATTATTATTATTTTTTAATATTTTACAATCACTGCCATAAAATTAAGATTTTATCCCCCCCCACGCCTATCCCTCACTACCCCCCTCCCTCCCCACTACAGCATACAATTCTATATAGTTCTACAAATACTTTCCTATTGAGTACATTTTCACTATAATCATGCTATGTAGTCAAACTAAAATAAATGGAAGAAATCATGTAACAAATCAAAACATGATACACAAACACACACACACACACAGACAAACATGATCTGCTACATTCTTCAAATGACTTCCATATTTCTTTCTCTTAGTGTGGAAGGCGTTTTGCCTTAGAAAACCACCACTGGGATTTTTTTTTAATAAGTTCTTGCGTTATTACGAAATTCCAAGTCTACCAGAAAAAAATTCTCGCACACTGTGGTCGTTGCTGCACAAAGTTCTCCTGGTTCTGCTCCTTTCACTCAGCATCAGGTTATATAAGTCCTTCCAGGCCTCTCTGAAGTCTTCTGGTTCATCATTTCTTATGGCACAATAGTACTCCATTACATTCATATACCATAATTTATTCAGCCATTCCCAAATTGATGGGCATCCCCTTGACTTCCAGTTTTTGGCAACTACAGAGAGTGCTGCTATAAATATTTTTGTACATGTGGGACTCTTTTCCATTTTTATGATCTCTTGGGGATACAGTCCTAGTAGCGATAGGGCTGGGTCAAAAGGTATGCACATTTTTGTAGCCCTTTGGGCATAGTTCCAAATTGCTCTCCAGAATGGATGGATGAGTTCACAGCTCCACCAACAATGAATTAGTGTTCCAACTCTCCCACATCCTCTCCAGCATTTATCATTTTCTTGTTCTTTCATGTTTGTCAATCTTATAGGTGTGATGTGGTACCTCAGAGTTGTTTTTATTTTCATCTCTCTAATCAAAAGTGATTTAGAGCATTTTTTCATAAGATTATAGATATCTTTAATTTCTTCCTCCGAAAATTGCCTGTTCATATGACCATTTATCAATTGGGGAATGTGGGTCAGTTATTCTTGATGGTAAAATCAGATCTTTATGCTTCCAGAATATCAGATTCCAAGGATTCTCCTCCTTTAATACAGTAACTGTTAAATCTTGTGAGATCCTGACTGTGGCTCCATGAGATTGGAATTGTTTCTTTCGTGATGCTTGAACTATTTCCTCTTTAACCTGGGAGCTCTGGAATATAATATTCCTGGGATTTTTCATTTTACTCTTTCTTTCAGGTAAAGAAACAAAGGCAACAGAAAAAAATTATGACAAGACAACTACTTGCCTTTTCTTTGGGAGAGGGCCAATGTCATCATGGGGTGATATCTTGACTCATGCTTCAATTAGATTTTAGTGATTGTAGATTTTTTAGATTTTTATTTGACCCTTTGGTTGAGGGTACTAATACAGTTTTTTTTTTATAATTTCTTGAAGTGTTATGTCTAGGCTCTTTTTTAAACTAGTTTTCAGGTAAACCCACAATTCTAAATGGGCTTTTCTTGATATATTTTTCAGGTCAGTTTTTTTTTTTCAGACATTCTTCTACTTTTTAATATGCATTTCACTTCAGGAGTTTAATACCTCTTTTACTAAATTGTTAATTACCTTGGACTTTATGGACTCTTCAGCGACAACTAGATCCTTTGTTGTGAGGGCTTGTTGAGCCCATTTCAGGGCTGTTCATTCACCTTTGATGTCCCTCTTTAGCCAACTTGCTCCTGTGGCTCATAGAAGCTGTAGCATGTGGAGTGGTCAAATTCCAATAAAGTAATCTTAGCAGATAACCTAAACCAGGTCAAGTGTAACCAACACACCTCAAAGCCACTACTGAGGTAGGTGGATATCTGTCTCAAGAATGTGAAAACTGCCACCAGTGCAATGAGTGAATTAGGACAATTTGCTTCAATGTCCAAGAAGATAGATGATGAAGTGCTGTGTAGTGCTTAAACCTTGGTCAGACATCAACAACTCCAATAAGATTTCCTGCTTCTGGGGCCACTGTCAGTCATCTTCACTTTTATCTTGCCATTGGACTGCAATGGATACAGAAAAGAAGTGAACCGAAAGATTATATGCACCTCTCCTTTACTTAAATCTAATTCACAGAAGAATCAAGACATCAATCCGTGAGATCACTGGCTCTCTTTAAAACAAAGAAGAAACAATTGTCTTTTCATAATTTCTTTGGTGGCGCTCAATTTTTTTCACCATTCTTATCTAACTTTATTACTTGATTTTGAACAGCACTTTTTACCTCTTCCAGGAATTTTCCTTGGCCTTTGTGTACAATTCATTTTTTTTTTTTTGAAGCTTTCGTTGTATCCGTTTTGATTTAATTGTCTTGGGTTATAACTTTACTTGGTGACCATAGTAGCCATTAATGGTTACTTTTTTTATTGTTTTGTTTATTTCCCATTCTTTAATATAATTTGAAATCTATGTGTTTCAGGTGAACACTGGCACTTCTGGTGCCAGGATTACTGAGCGTATTTTAGGGCTGCTTACCATTTTTTGATATTCATTTGATTTGCCCAACTTTCACCTGTGACTCCAAAAGGCTGAACAATGAGAAACAGGCACAATTCAGTGAAATATTTTGACAGTTACGCTAAACCAGGTTGAAGGCAATCAAGATGGCTCAGATCCATCAGTGAGATAAGGGGGTGTCTACCCCAAGCATGTAGATGACAGCGTTTTCTTCCAACAGCTGTGAAAGTGGCTGAAGTGCTGTGAAGCACTTAGAGATTGGTTAGACACCAAAGATGCTATGCTCACCCGTTATATCCATATGCATTATCAGTCATCCTGATTTTGTGTTACTACTGAATTCTGACTGCTCTGGAAGAGTGTTTGAGACCAATGACTTCCACACAACTCTGCCTCACTCACATCCAATTGATGTGCAACTCAAAACATATCATCCTCATTATTTTTCGATTTTCATCTATCTCTAAGTTCTGTGGTAACAGGCAACAGATAGAACAGCACCTGTGAGCACATATGGGTGCCCCAAGACATAGGGTCGTCTTCTCTTTGGACTGAAGCAGAGACCCATAGTAGAGACCCATGTTTCGTGCCATCTTCTAGGCACTCATAGGGTCTTGCCTAATCTGACCCCAGCTTCCATTTAAAGTCAGGACCTCACAGAAAGTAGGTGGCTCAGAGAAAGTGCCTGATCACTAGATAGGGGTGGGTTGTGTAACATGTGGTCAAGGCCCTTAAAATGTTATCAAGCATGGCCATATGGGGTAAAAATGGGGAAATCAGAAGGCATCATAGGAAGAAGGACACGAACAAAATCATGAAGAGATGTTGAGATAATGGCCCTGATGGAGTCACTTTTTAAAAATTGTGGGCTCTGATTGGACAGTCCTTCTGCACCAGAAACATCAAGAACATTTTTAAACTCTTTATTCCACTTCCTCTCACCTGAATTTCCAGTCAGAAGTTCTCAAAGGCAGATCCAGATCCAGAAAATAGAGCATCATATCCAGGTCAGTCACGCTATAGATATGCCTTCTCTTCAGGTCACATCTGTTTCCTCTCCACTGAATGAACTGGGGTGGAGGGGAAGGGCAGTTTTACATTGCTACCCTTGGAGATTCTGGTAAGGATGCCAGATGGCTGGGCTCTCTAGATTTGTGGAAACAATTTTAATGGAATCATTGATAGAGCAATAAATGCTTCTCATCCTGTCCACATTCTCTTATCCCTTTACATTGGTTTCTATATGTTTGCTCTTTCAACTGTCCCTTCACTCTCTCTAACTGTACCTATATAGTACAAGACAATCTAATTCAGAAAGAGAATTGGTGAAAGAGTTCCTCTCAGCTCTACCGAAAAAATGCATAAGCTGAAATGAAGGGGCATTGCACAGGTATCAGAACAGATTTCAGTAGGTGTAGACAAAATAAATGTCTGCTTCTTCTCTCTTTTACAAATTACAAGAATCAGGATTCTTTTCTAACCATTCTGACTGTTTTTAGAATTATTATGTCTAGGATATAGCAAGGAAATCAGTAAAGCTGTCACGTAATGAAGAAATCCCTTTTATGTCCTCCAAGTCCTCCAACCATCTCTTTTTCCTCTCTCATATCATGGAAGGGGGAATGCTAATCATTAATTACAAGGTTAGCGTCCCTGAGTCATAGAAGAGGAGTTGGAAAAGATCTCAGGCCAGATGGATGCTTCTCAGTCCACCTTGACCCTTTGTCTAGTAAAAAATGTGTTCAGTTCAAGGTTGTGGATAGGGATTCCATTGTCACTCTAAAGTTTACTTCTGTGTTGTGCAGAAGCTTATGCTCCAGTATTTAAAGGGCTGTCACTTGGAAGAGGGATTAATCTTGCTCTTCTTGACCCTAGAAGGTAGAACAAAGAGGAATGACTAGAATTTATTAAAACTGTGGCTTGTTGTCAGGAAACACTTGCCAAAAATGTCTCTGCTGCAGTGGGAAGCTTGCTCTGGAACATGGTGGATTCCCCCTCATCACTTACCTTCAAGTGACTCCTAGTTTTCCACCTGCTGGAAATGTGTTCAAAGGGATTAATTTACATTTGTGAGTTATACTAGGTGCTTTCGATGCCTTTTATAAAAGTATGGGTCCAATTTTCTGAAATTGAGACATAAAATGATTTTCATTTTTACTGTTTACTGAGATTGTATTATTTCTAAGACAAGCTATCATCTATATAGTCACACAAAAGAACTTTTGGGAGCAACATTCTTTCCACACTCTTTTCTACTTGAACTATCATGTGAATAGTTTTCTTCCTCACTTGTCTTCTTGAACATTTTAATTAAGTTAGATTAAACTTGATTTTCTTCTGTTCATTTATTATTTCCTGATTCTCAGTTTTCATGGGTTTGGTGGTTGTCTCATTGTGTTTAGTGAACATCTGGAAAAGGAAGCAATGATCTCAAAGAGCCAGCTTGACGTTTTCATAGGCATTGCAGACTCACTGTGTTTCTGTTAGGGAAAATTAATAGACTGACTTGAAGTCTCAGAAAGGTCAAGGATGCAGGACTCCATCTCTCCCAACCTGAACCTGAACAAGAAACCTGTCCACAGTCACACATAACAGGAAGTGAGGCAGACTACCCAAATATCCCCAATAAGGGAAACTTCCTGAGGTAATCCGGTTCACTATGGATGGTGCTAATTTTGAGGAGGTTTCACCCTTCTCTCCACGTCTCTCACTAGGCTGCTCCTATTGCTCCTCCTTCCACCTCTAAGTTCAAATACTACAAATATAATACCTGTCTACCTAAAAACCTTTCATATACTAGAAGACAGATATCCTGCCATTCCTTACTCGTCATTTCTACAAAGATATCATGGGCTCAGTAGAAATTATTACTCTGTATTTAGCAAAGCTTTGTACTAAACGTTTGTCTCCCATCTTGCCTATGGAAAAGAAAGAGGAGTGATAAAAATGACATGATGCTGAGGTAGTTAAATGGTACAGGGAATAAAACACTCTGTCTCAAATAAGGCAAGAGCTGAGTTCAAATCCATTATCAATCATAGTAACTTGGTGACCTCACAAACCTGCTTTCCTCAGTTTCCTCATTGTAAAGTGGAATAGTAATAGAAGTTATCACCCAAGCTTGTTTCAACAATCAATTAAGATAATGGTAAAAGCCCAGAATATAGTAAATGTTAGCTATTCGCTCTTTTTTTCCAAGAAACTGAAAAACTCTTTAAATTTCTTTTCATACAGAAAATCTGAATGTTGAAAGAGGTAAAAAAGTGTATTTATGTTTAAGGATATTTTTATACTAATTCTAAAAGCAGATAACCACCAAGAACATTGCTTAAGCCATAAAAGGCATGTAATACATGATGATGGATTAATCAACACTCTTTATAGATGAACCTTTTGGTACCACAAAGGAAAAGGAAAAGAACTATCCCTAAATTGTTTTTAAAAGACTGCTAACATATGAGAGTCAAGACACAGTTTTATGACAGGATGTGGGCAGTTTAGGACAGAAAAATGAGCAGTAATGTAAATTTGAATTGCATACATACATATACATATATATTGATATTAATATATATATAAACTTGGGGGAAATTTCACTTTCACTTATTGAGAATATTATATTGGCTTTGCTGTGAAAAGGGGAGGATAATATTTTAATTATCACACACTGGAGAATTAGGTATGTAAACATATTTTTAAAGACCCTAAAGTTGCTATAGCACATTGGAGATGGCAGATCAGGGAAGGTTTATGGTAATTCAGGTCATCTGCACAGACACATTTCAAGATTAAAGAGGATAAAACTGGAAACAATGAGAAATCTCTTCATGATTTTGAGACACAGGATTTCCAAAAAATTGTTGATTAGACAGTGGAATGTATGGAGTTGCAGCTGTTTAAAACAAGATGAGTCACTGAAAGTTCCAAGAGTCTCCTTTAAGTAATTGAAGTATGAGAACTTGGGAGAAGAAAACCTGGTAGAGAAATGAGGGATTAGGGCAGTGAAACCTGCTCTGTGGGAGGTCTAGGCATTAGGAACTAGGAACTAGGAGAAGGCTTCAACTGAATGACTCCTGATGGGTGGAAGAGAACATAGATTTCACTGAGCAAAAGCTTCAGTGAGAGCTAGCTCAGGTCAGTCACCTAGAATTCAGAGGAGGGCAGTTTTTCATCCAAGTCTGTTGCTCTCAGGTGCCACCTTTGTGTTGAGGAGGAAAAGCACAAGGAGTAGATTTCTTTGGAGTAGATTTCTAATTCTTGTGAGGAAGACTGGTTGAGTCTGCCTGGGTCAGAGGTCACCTGTACTTTATAGCTTTGTTTCCATTCAGATTGAGCAACAGAGTTTACATTTTAATGAGGGAGACAAACCACATATGAGTGATCACTAGGAGGGATAGTTTGAAAAAGTTACTGGGAAGACATGTACCATCTGTAGAAACCCAGAACTTTGTAGGACTCTCCATTATCCAGCCCTGACAACAGCTAGAACTCCACCTCTTCTGTGCCATCTTTCCAGTCACACGCAGATACCTGAAGCCCTGAGACAATTAACCTGATGAAGTCCACCTGTGGACAATGAAAATGAGCAGATGTTGACTCCCCAGCGGTAGAACACAACCAAATGGTTATATTCAAACTCGAAGGGTTTGAGACTTACACCTTTTGAGATGAAATGAAATGCCTTTAATCATCTCTGCAGCTCTTGAGCTCCCATTTGACTTAATTTGCCTCTGTACAACCATCTGTTCGCAATATAATGCAACAATACAATGTGTGACAGTTTCACAATCAGACAATCACTTTTAAGTCTTTATATTATACTTTTGTGTATTAAATATCATTGTTAAATAGGTTTAGGTAAGAGAAGGGGGAAAGATCTTAGTTTAAAAAGGCCAAGGTCTCCCACTGCATATGGGGCCCTTTCCAGTCACCCTGATTTATATCTGGTCCCTAGACTCAGCTCACTCTGGAGGAGAAAATGAGACTGACGACTTTGCATAGCCCTCCTTCACTTCAATACAATTCACTGGCATGTTGGCATCACCTTTCTGATGCCATGGTCTTATTTGGGAAAGAATAACAAACTACAATTACAGACAAAAAAGGAATCATAGCACTAATATACTAAAATAGATGAATAAAATCTAAAATAGGCTACAATCAGTATATGAACCTGGGCTATTTTATCCCACCATTGCATTGCAAGTTTTCACTGCTTCCATTCTTCCCATGGAAAGAGAAGGAAGATATTTATATGGGCCTGGCTTGGAAATGTAAGACGGAGGAAAAGCCTTTTGTTTTAGGTACCTTCAAACTCAATGAACAAATTTCTCATTGATTAACATACTTCTAGTCCACCATAGCAATCCCTTCCCAATGCTTCTGAGCCACACTTCGCCATTTCTGAGATGCCATCCTCTGACTGCCTTCATGTCTATGTCTTTCTTCTCACACACATACATATTTGTGAATATATATATACAAAGCATTTGTGTGTATCTCTATAAACAGGCATATTCTCTCATTTTACTGGGTGTTTCTATTTGTTTCTGTCTGTACACTCCTGTGTGTCCTTGAAGAGGATGATTGCTCATACTTTCTGTGACCCTAAAAGGTTTTGCTTATATTTAAACAAATTTTTTAAAGTCTCCCTTCATGATGGAGAGCAGTATTATTGATAGTAGTTAGATGATTTCAAAACTGATTAAATTGTCAGGTAACAATTCAGTCGTGAATCTTTTGACATCAGCTTGGTTGGAAGACTCCAATGTAGGCACTAGGGATGTCTTTACCATTTTTATCAAAAAATTAAACAAAGGCATAGTTCACATTAAAAAAATACAAGTGGCAAAAAATGAGGTAGGTGTAAAGATAGACAGTATTCTAGAGTTAACTAGATCTAGAACAATCTAGAAAGACTACAAATTGAGGTGGGGAGGAGTAGAATAGGACACCTGGACTTCAAAACACTGAACCCTCAGAGAGACTCACTCAGATCCTTTAATGTGGACATAGAAGGCATTTTGTGGCATTGTGTGTTTGCCCTACACCAGGTTCTGAGAGGGATCCCACACATTGTCTGCAGGCCTGACTAGGGACAATGAGCAGGGAAGCAGAAGAAAGGGGAAATTCGGACAATAAAACAATGGTTTAGGAGACCGTTAAAAGGCTCACGTTGTGACCAGGAGGTATTTGAATCCTTTGTTTAAACCTCAAGAGTATCCAAAGAGCCTGAGCTTGGAGTGAACTCATGGCCCCTCTGGGCCTTCTGTCCCATGTTTGCAGATCTGTGTGTCTGAGAAAGTCTAGAACTTCAAGTAGAGACTGGAGAGAGGTAGATCGGAGAAAAATAGGCATTTGTTGGGGGACCATTCTTTCTTGGGGTCAAGCTACCCTGGAAAAGAAAAAAGACAGAATTTTCCCACAGAGGTTCTCCTTAAATTGCGCATTGGACAGCCTCTTACTCAACCTCAATGGACCAAAGAGGCAAAGGCGTAATATTACTAAGTTTGCACATGTTGAATTGACACTAACTTGACTTGAGTGACTTTTCCCATCCATGTCTAAAAAACAATCCCCTCTTTAAGACACATGGTAAGTGAACATCTAACTATGGCCTAAGAAACTCTGATTCAACATTTCCAGTTGTTTCTTAACCTGTTCTACAATTTTCCATCTCAATTCTCACTTTTGTCATAGATTTCCCTGTTCAATGGAATGTATTTCTGTACCCCATTGTGCGCGTTTCTGCATGGGTTTCTGTTACGTTCTACTTTGATCAGTTCAGATAAGAGTGAGGCTCAAGAGTCTGCCATTTCTTACCTCCACCTACACCTTCTTTTTCTACATGTCTACTTTCATATACTGATTTTTTGAGAAAATTGCCCATGTATTTCCTCTTCCTCCTACCCCACCCACCCACTATATGCCTTTTCCCTTCTCTTTCTTTTTTTCCTTGAGATCACCAAGAAAATAAAAAGACCTTCTTCCAGTCTTTTTTCTTATTAGACTTCCTTCAAGTCCACTGATGATGATCAGTTTCAGAAGGTACATATGTACCATCTGTATATAGCAGAATGCAAGCAGCTAAGTTTAGTTTGTTTTTATCATTATTCACTTCTGTTTGTTTACGTTTTGATGTTTCCCTTAACTCTGAGTTTGAACTTCAATGCTTCTATATAGCCTTGATCTTTCCATCAGAACTTCTTGGAAGTCCTCTATTTCATTAAATGTTTCCTTTTTGCCTACAGGATCATCTTCATTTTTGCATTGAAAGTTAATTATGACTATAAGCATTTACCATTTGCTTTCTGTCATCTCTTATTAAAAGTTCTCTGCTCCTAAATAAGATGTGATCCTGATTGTGGATCCTCACTGCTTGAATTCTTTCATTTTTTTTTTTTTTTTGCAGTGATCTTCCACCCACCCCCTTTGACTGGGAAACTTTGGATTTTGGCCATAATGTTCTCAGAATTTTTCGTTTGGAGGTTTCTCTCTTGAGGGGACCAACATATTTTTTCTACTTCCAGTTTGTTCTAAGTTCTGGTCCTAGAGAATTCAGCAATTTCATTTCTTTTTCTAATTTTTGATATTATTCATTAAGTATTTCCCAATTACATGTAAAAATATTTTCAACCTGGGCCCTAGCAGTGAGAAACACTCTTGCTTTGAATCTTTCACCTCACCCTACTGACAGAGGATGCCAATGTGTTTATTCCCAGTCTCTCCTCCCAAGCCTCTGGTTTAGTCTGAGTGCTCACTACATCTCCTTGATTTATGTCCTTTCTCAGTCTGAAGAAATACCCTGATTCTGTCTTGCTCATCTGTCCCTAAAAGATATCATTTGTCAATACAGATGCAGTAGAAGACGAAAGAGAAACACAAACCAACCTAATACCTGCAGTTGGTCTGGTTCTGTGCCAGTTTTGTACAAAGTGACTACCTGGTACTGCAGACTCCTCCCCTCTGCCCACCCACATTAAAATATCACCTGCTTCAAGTAGGGACAATTTCATTTTCTTTGGGTTCTCAACACGAAACCTGGGGCAAAAAATGATTTTACCCTTTGTGCCCTACACACACTAGTGTCCATTGAAGTTTTGCACAGCAAATCAGTGAAGAGGTCATTTCATTTCCTTCCCTCCTTTCCAGAGTCAGGTGATAAAGAGTGTGCAATAATGTGTATACTGTTGGGCTTGGTTAATATGATGGCTAGTTGTACCGAAATATTTTTCTCTTTCAATTATTTAATTGAAAAAGATGGACTCTGGGGCAGAACCAAGATGGCAGAGGAGAAGTATTGTCCTGCATGAGCTCTCCCCCTGCAAAGCCCTTAAAATACCGGTAGAAATTGCTGTAAACAAATGCTAGAGCAGCAGAAAAGGCAAAATGACAGAGTGAAGCAGATTTTCAGCCCAAGACAGCCCAAAAGGGTGACAGGAAGGGTCTATTGCACCAGGCTCAGAAGAAAGAACAGCCCATTGAGCGCCAGGCTGAGAGGCATGAACAGGACTGTAGCAGGCTGCAGGGTGTTGAATCACAAGCAGCTGCTGTGGTTTCTAGATTTCTCAGCCCACAAATTCCAAAGACAACTTCAAAAGTCAGTGACAAAGCTCTTTCACCTGGGGGAAAAGGGAGCATGGTCCTTTCCAAGTCCCAGGGTGGTGGCAGTTATAATCTCAGCACTTGCCGCTTGTGGAGCTCCTGCCCTACAATTGGTGGAGGAACCGAGCAGCTGATCTGGTTCTCGCTCCTAAGTAGTGGTACTATAATGAGGACAAGAGCTGGTGTGGGGGAGCTGGTGGTGGCTGTGGAGAGGGAATGCTACATAGAGTTCAAGGGCAGAAAGGAGCGCTTGTGGTTGCTCATAGACAAGAGTGCGGTCCAGGAGAGGAGTTAACACCTATCCCTTGACTATGCAACTGTGGAAGAACTAAGAACTTACAGGTTCCTAGAGATATCTTGGAGAACAGGTACACAAACCTCTTAAGCCTGGAATAGTATGCACTCCACTTGACAAAGGACTCAAAAGTCTAGCTGGGAAAATACATTGGGGTGGGGGGGAACAAGACTATAGAAGGTTACTTTCTTAGTGAAAAGGTATTCTTCCATCCTTTCGGATGAAGAAGATAAAAGCATACAATCAGAGGAAAACCAAAGCATACAACTGGAAGAAGACAGGAACATCAAGGCTATTACACCCAAAGACTGCAAAAAATATATGAAATGTTCTCAGGTCATGGAAGAGCTCAAAAAGTATTTTGAAAATCAAGTAAGGGAAATGGAGAAAAAAATGGAAAAGAAGGCCCAAAAGTTCATTGAGGAAAATAGTTCCTTAAAAATTAGAATGGAGCAGATGGAAGCTAATGACTTTATGAGAAAACGAAAAATTATAAAATAAAAACCAAAAGAATGAAAAATAGAGGACAATGGGAAAAATCTCATTGGAAAAACAATAGACCCTGAAAATAAATTCGGGAGAGATAATTTAAAAATTATTGCTCTACTTGAAAACTATGATCAAAAAAAGAGCTTCAACAACATCTTCCAAGAAATTTTCAAGGGAAACTGCCCTGATATTATACAAAGAGAGGGTAAAATACAAAAGAAATATTCACTGTTCACCTCCTGAAAGAGACCCCAAAAGGAAAATTCCTAGGAATATTGTACTCAAGTTCCAGACTTCCCACATCACGGAGAAAATATTACAAGCAGCCAGAAAGAAACAATTCAAGCATTGTGGAAATAAAATCAGGACAGTACAGGACTCACCAGGTCCTAAACTAAGGGATCAAAGGGTTTGGAAAATTATATTCAAGAAGACAAAGGAAGTAGGATTAAAACCAAGAATCACCTTTCCAGCAAAAATAAGTATGATACTTCAGGGCAGGGGAATGGAATTAACATCTTAAGAGGAGTAAGCAAGAAGTGCAGATGATCAGAGCAGGAGACAAAGAAGGCTTGGGAGGTCAGTCCAAGGGAGAGAATGGGATGGGTTGAAAAAGGAAATTAGGAGCTCTTTTTTGTGGTGGGGGATGAAGGAAGTAATTTGTCACTTCTATAAGCACCACCACTCTCAACAGACATCCCCCAAAGCACTTCTACGTGTCATTGCCATTTCAATTTCATTGTTCTTCCATGGAAAATGGAGATGTGATGATGACCTTCCTCCACAAATATGGCCAGGTTCCCTAGCCTCAGATGTTGGGTCTTTGTTTTACTTTTCCTCTGTTAGAAAGTCAATATGAATTTGAAAGACAATTGTAAAAATGCACATAAAAATTTCAACTGAGCTGCAGTTGACAGAAGCAGATCAGAAAACACCTGAGAACTGAGAAGATGCCCATCTCCTTCTGAAGGTTCTTGGAGACCTCTGTTTTTGGTCCTGCCTCTGTTATGCTTGGACAATATCAATTTATATCAGCCTTTGGAGCTGAACTGGGAAGAGGGTAATTAGGTTCAACAAAATGATCAAAAATAACTCTTCGTGAGCCAATATATTCTCTCTTTCACATAAGCCCAATAAGTCAGGGACTTTCTATTTCCTTTTTGGAGTTAAGGAGGGTAATTTCATTTATACTGGCCTCAGGAAACAAACTCCTCAAACCCATGGGAAATCAGAGAAATTATGATTCTCTGGCATTGTTTTCACTTTTCTCTCAACGGCTTCCTGTGCTCAAAGGTACAGAATTACTGTAGGATGAGAGTGGGCCATTATCCCTACTCCACTTGCCTATTCCCTCTATCCCTGGGTGCTATGCAAAGTCCTGTCTCCTGAATTTCTGGCCCTCACAAAACTTTTCCATGAGTAAACCTGAGTATTGTCCTGATGCTTCAGCTTCCTGTGGAGATGTTGTAAGGGCTCTGATTTCCCCTAGACTGAGTGTAGACTTGGGTGTTAGGCCTAGCCTGGAGCTTTGTATCTAGTCAATGCCATCTATATATTTATCTGTGTTTGTGGGTATACACAGATATATGTATATATTGTATGTACATATTCATGTGTACATCTATGTCCTTTCCATAAATGTGTGCATAGAATGTGAACATGTATGAGCAGAAGCTCACACATAGGTGTACACAGGCATGCATGCAAGTATATGTGTAAGATTGTCTCTTAAATGTATTCCTGTGTCTTCATGTTCCCTCCTGGAAAGAAAACACACAGACACTGGGGTAAACTCTAGGATATGGGTCCAAATCATATCATTGTTTCTTGTGTTGTGAACAGGAAAGATAGGTATTGGTCAGGTTATGAAATGACCTTGGTGTCTCCTTCTCTTCACTCACAGCCCTCACTCACCTCCAATATGTAAGCAAGTGCTTATTACCTTTGCCTGTATAGTCCTATTCTCTATGTGAAATCCTACGGCTCTGGAGAGGGAACACTGCTGGCAAATTCTGGACAGAACAGAGTGTTTCTGGTTGCTCCTAGACCACAGAGCAGGCCAGGAGAGGAGTAAACTCCAATCTCTTGGTTGTCCCACCTTGGAGGAACTGAGAACTGAGAACTTACAGGTCCCCAGAGCATATCTTCCTCTTGACAAAGGACTCTTGACAAAAGTCAAGTAACTGACTGGGAAAATGCGCAAAAAGAGGGAAAAATAAGACTATAGAAGGCTACATTTTTGGTGAACAAGCATTTCCTTCCATTCTTTTCGATGAGGAAGAACAATGCATATCATCAGAGGAAGACCTAAAAGTCAAAGCTTTGCATCCAAAACCTCCAAAATAAATACAAAATGGTCTCAGGCCATGGAAGACCTCCAAAAGGATTTTGAAAATCAAGTAAGAGAGGTGGAGGAAAAGTTAGGAAGAGAAAGGACAGGGATGCAAGAAAATCATGAAAAGTGAGTCAACAGCTTGCTAAAGGAGACCCAAAACATTGCTGAAGAAAATAACACCTTTCAAAATACGCTACCTCAATTTGCAAAAGACATCCAAAAAGGAGGTTCAAAAGCTCACTGAAGAAAGGAGCTCTTTAAAAATTAGAATGGAGCAGATGGAAAGTAATGACTTTATGAGAAATCAAGAAATTACAAAACAAAACCAAAGGAATGAAAAAATAGAAGATAATGTGAAATATACCCTTGGAAAAACAACTGACCTGGAAAATACATTCAGGAAAGACAATTTAAAAATTATGAGACTACCTGAAAGCCATGATCAAAAAAAGAGCTTAGACATCATCTTTCATGAAATTACCAAGGAAAACTGCTCTGATATTTTAGAACCAGAGGGCAAAATAAATATTGAAAGAATCCAACAACCACCTCCTAATATAGATCCAAAAAGAGAAACTCCTAGGAACATTGTAGCCAAATTCCAGAGTTCCCAGGTCAAGGAGAAAATATGGGAAGCAGCTAGAAAGAAACAATTCCAATATTGTGGAAATACACTCATGGTAACACAAGATCTAGTAACTTCTACATTCAGGGATGGAAAGACATGGAATATGATATTCCAGAAGTCAAAGGAACTAGGATTAAAACCAAGAATCACCTACCCAGCAAAACTGAGCATAATACTTCAGGGGGAAAAACAGTCATTCAATGAAATAGAGGACTTGCAAGGACTCTTAATGAATAGACTAGAACTGAATAGAAAATTTGACTTTCAAACACAAGAATCAAGAGAAGCATGGAAAGTTAAACAGGAAAGAGAAATCATAAGGGACTTTCTAAAGTCGAACTGCTTACATTCCTACATGGAAAGATAATATTTGTAACTCTTGAAACCTTTCTCAGTATTTGG